>NC_082685.1:103734012-104001512 GCF_949987515.2 Delphinus delphis | reverse complement strand
GTGGCGGGTCAAAAAGGATCTTGCTGTGATTGATGCCATAGACTGTTCTGCCTGTGTTTCCTCTAAGAGTTTTACAGTGTCTGGCCTTACATTTAGGTCTTTAATACATTTTGAGTTTATTTTTGTGTATGGTGTTAGGGAGTGTTCTAATTTCATTCTTTTACATGTAGCTGTCCAGTTTCCCCAGCACCACTTATTGAAGAGGCTGTCTTTTCTCCATTGTATATTCTTGCCTCCTTTATCAAAACTGAGGTAACCATATGTGTGTGGGTTTATCTCTGGGGTTTCTATCCTGTTGCATTGATCTATATTTCTGTTTTATGCCAGTACCATACTGCCTTGATTACCGTAGCTTTGTACTATAATCTGAAGTTCAGGAGCATGATTCCTCCAGCTCCGTTTTTTTTTTTCCTCAAGATTGCTTTGGCTATTCGGGGTCTTTTGTGTTTCCATACAAATTGTGAAATTTTTTGTTCTAGTTCTGTGAAAAATGCCATTGGTAGTTTGATTGAATACAGATTGCATTCAACCTGTAGATTGCTTTAGGTTGTATAGTCATTTTCCCAATGTTGATTCTTCCAATTCAAGAACATGGTATATCTCTCCATCTGTTGGTATCATCTTTAATTTCTTTCATCAGTGTCTTAGTTTTCTTCATACAGGTCGTTTGTCTCCTTAGGTAGGTTTATTCCTAGGTATTTTATTCTTTTGTTGCAGTGGTAAATGGGAGTGTTTCCTTAATTTCTCCTTCAGATTTTTCATCATTCATGGAGAGGAATGCAAGAGATTTCTGTGCATTAATTTTGTATCCTGCTACTCTACCAAATTCATTGATAAGCTCTAGTAGTTTTCTGGTAGCATCTTTAGTATTCTCCATGTATAGTATCATGTAATCTGCAAACAGTGACAATTTTACTTCTTCTTTTCCAGTTTGGATTCCTTTTATTTCTTCTTCTTCTCTGATTGCTGTGGCTAATACTCCCAAAACTGTGTTGAATAAGAGTGGTGAGAGTGGGCAACCTTGTCTTGTTCCTCATCTTAGAGGAGAGGGTTTCAGTTTTTCACCATTAAGAACGATATTGGCTGTAGGTTTGTCATATATGGCCTTTATTATGTTGAGATAAGTTCCCTCTATGCCTACTTTCTGGACAGCTTTTATCATAAATAGGTGTTGAATTTTGTTGAAAGCTTTTTTTGCATCTATTGAGATGCTCATATGATTTTTCTCCTTCAATTTGTTAATATGGTTTATCACACTGATTGATTTGCATATATTGAAGAATCCTTGCATTCCTGGGATAAACCCCACTTGATCATGGTGTATGATCGTTTTAATGTGCTGTTGGATTCTGTTTGCTAGTATTTTGTTGAGGATTTGTGCATCTATGCTCATCAGTGATATTGGCCTCTAGTTTTCTTTCTTTGTGACATCATTGTCTGGTTTTGGTATCAGGGTGATGGCGGCCTCGTATAATGAGTTTGGGAGTTTTCTTCCTTCTGCTATATTTTGGAAGAGTTTGAGAAGGATAGGTGTTAGCTCTTCTCTAAATGTTTGATAGAATTTGCCTGTGAAGCCATCTGGTCCTGGGCTTTAGTTGTTGGAAGATTTTTAATCATGGTTTCAATTTGTTTACTTGTGATTGGTCTGTTCATATTTTCTATTTCCTCCTGGTTCAGTCTCCAAAGTTTGTGCTTTTCTAAGAATTTGTCCATTTCTTCCAGTTTATCCATTTTATTGGCATAGAGTTGCTCTTAGTAATTGCTATGATCCTTTGTATTTCTGCAGTGTCAGTTGTTACTTCTCCTTTTTCATTTCTATTTCTATTGATTTGAGTCTTCTCCCTTTTTTTCTTGATATGTCTGGCTGATGGTTTATTAATTTTGTTTATCTTCTCAAAGAACCAGCTTTTAGTTTTATTGATCTTTGCTATTGTTTCCTTCATTTCTTTTTCCTTTATTTCTGATATGATCATTATGATTTCTTTCTTTCTGCTAACTTTGGGTTATTTTGTTCTTCTTTCTCTAATTGCTTTAGGTGTAAGGTTAGATTGTTTATTTGAGATGTTTCTTGTTTCATAAGGTAGCACTGTATTGCTGTAAACTTCCCTCTTAGAACTGCTTTTGCTGCATCCCATAGGTTTTGGGTCATCATGTTTTCATTGTCATTTGTTTCTAGGTATTTTTTGATTTCCTCTTTAATTTCTTTGATCTCTTGGTTATTCAGTAGTGAATTGTTTAGCCTCCATGTGTTTGTATTTTTACAAATTTTTTCCTGTTGTTGATATCTAGTCTCACAGCATTGTGGTCAGAAAAATACTTGATACATTTTCAACTTTCTTAAATTTACCAAGAATTGATTTGTGACCCAAGAGATGGTCTATCCTGGAAAATGTTCCATGAGCACTTGAGAAGAAAGTGTATTCTGTTGTTGGATGGAATGTCCTATAAGCATCAATTAAGTCCATCTTGTTTAATGTATCATTTAAAGCTTGTGTTTCCTTATTTATTTTCATTTTGGGTGATCTGTCCATTGGTGAAAGTGGGGTGTTAAAATCCCCTATTATGATTGTGCTACTGTCGATTTCCCCTTTTATGGCTGATAGCATTTGCTTTATGTAGTGAGGTGTCCTATGTTGGGTGCATAAATCTTTACCATTGTTATGTCTTCTTGGATTAATACCTTGATAATTACGTAGTGTCCTTCTTTCTGTCATGTAATAGTCTTTTTTTTAAAGTCTATTTTGTCTGGTATGAGAATTTCTACTCCAGCTTTCTTTTAATTTCCATTTGCATGGAATGTCTTTTTCCATCCCCTCATTTTCAGTCTGCTTTTGTTCCTAGGTCTGAAGTTGGTCTCTTGTAGACAGTAAATATATGGATCTTCTTTTTGTACCCATTCAGCCAGTCTGTCTTTTGGTTGGAATATTTAATCCATTTACATTTAAGGTAATTGTCAATATGTATGTTACTATTACCATTTTCTTAATTGTTTTGTGTTTGTTTTTGTAGGTCCTTCCTTCTGTTGTATTTCCTGCCTAGAGAAGTTCCTGTAGCATTTGTTATAAAGCTAGTTTGTGGTGCTGAATTCTCTTAGCCTTTGCTTGTCTATAAAGTTTTTAATTTCTCCATCAAGTCTGAATGAGATCCTTGCTGTACTGAGTAATCTTGGTTGTAATTTTTTCCCTTTCATCACTTAAATATGTCCTGCCACTCCCTTCTGCCTTCAGAGTTTCTGCTGAAAGATCAGCTCTTAACCTTATAGAGATTCCCTTGTATGTTATTTGTTGTTTTTCCCTTATTGCTTTTAATATTTTTTCTTTATATTTAGTTTTTGATAGTTTGATTAATATGTCTTGGCCTGTTTCTCCTTGGATTTATCCTGTATGGGACTCTCTGAGCTTCCTGGACTTGATTAACTATTTCCTTTCCCATATTAGGGAAGTTTTCAACTGTAATCTCTTCAAATATTTTCTCAGTCCCTTTCTTTTTCTCTTCTTCTTCTAGGACCCCTATTATTCTAATGTTGGTGCATTTAATGTTGTCCCAGAAGTCTCTGAGACTGTCCTCAATTCTTTTCATTCTTTTTTCTTCATTCTGTTCTGTGGTAGCTATTTCCACTATTTTATCTTCCAGGTCATGTATCCGTTCCTCTCCCTCTGTTATTCTGCTATTGATTCCTTCTAGAGAATTTTTAATTTCATTTATTGTGTTTTTCATCATCGTTTGTTTGCTCTTTAGTTCTTCTAGATTCCTGTTAAACGTTTATTGTATTTTCTCCATTTTATTTCCAAGATTTTGGATCATCTTTACTATCATTATTCTGAATTCTTTTTCCAATAGACTTCCTATTTCCTCTTCATTTGTTTGGTCTGTTGGGTTTTTACCTTGCTCCTTCATCTGCTGTGTGTTTCTCTGTCTTCTCATTTTGCTTAACTTACTATGTTTGGGGTCTCCTTTTCACAGGCTGTATGTTTGTAGTTCACGTTGTTTTTGGTGTCTGTCCCCAGTGGCTAAGGTTGGTTCAGTGGGTTGTGTAGGCTTCCTGGTGGAGGGGACTAATGCCTGTGTTCTGGTGGATGAGGCTGGATCTTGTCTTTCTGGTGGGCAGGATTGCATCCAGTCATGTGTTTTGGAGTGTCTGTGACCTTATTATGATTCTAGGTAGCCTCTACCTAATGGGTGGGGTTGTGTTTCTGTCTTACTAATTGTTTCACATGGGGTGCCCAACACTGTAGCTTGCTGGTTGTTGAGTGGAGCTGGGTCTTAGGTTGAGATAGAGATCTCTGGGAGAGCTTTCACCATATGATATTACGTGGAGGTGGGAGGTCTCTGGTGTACCAAAGTCCTGAACTCGGCTCTCCCACCTCAGAGGCACAGACCTGACCCCTGGCCAGAGTACCAAGACTCTGCCAGCCACATGGCTCAGAAGAAAAGGGAGAAAGAAAGAAAGAAAAAAAGAAAATAAAAAGAAATAACGTTATTAAAATAAATAATTATTAAAAATTAAAAAGTAATTTAAAAAAGAGAAAAAAGAAGGAACAGAGCAACCATACCAAAAAACAAGTTCGCCTATGATAACAAGCACTAAAAACTATTAAAAAAACAAAAACTGACAGAATCCTAGGACAAATTATAAAAGCAAAGCTATACAGACAAAATCACACAAAGAAGCATACCCATACACAGTCACAGAAAGAGAAAAAGGAAAAAAAGTATTTTTTTTTAAAAAAGGAAGACAGCAACCAAAGTAATAAACAAATCTACCAATGATGAAACATAATCAGAATCATAATCAATGATGAAACATAAATCAGAAACCAGTCAGTCGCATACAGCAAACCCCATGTCTACAGTTGCTCCCAAAGTCCATCGCCTCAATTTTGGGATGATTTGTTGTGTATTCAGGTATTCCACAGATGCAGGATACATCAAGTTGATTGTGAAGATTTAATCTACTGCTCCTGAGGCTCCTGGGAGAAATTTCCCTTTCTCTTCTTTGTTGGCACAGCTCCTGGAGTTCAGCTTTGGATTTGGCCCCGTCTCTGCACGTAGGTCGCCTGAGGGCGTCTTGTCCTGCCTGGGCAGGACGGGGTTAAAGGAGCAGCTGACTCGGGGGCTCTGGCTCACTCAGGCCGAGGGGAGGGCAGGGTACGGAATGTGGGACGAGACTGCAGCAGCAGAGGCCTGTGTGACATTGCAATAGCCTGAGGCACGCCGTGTGTTCTCCTCGGGGAAGTTGTACCTGGATCACGGGATCCTGGCAGTGGCGGGCTGCATAGGCGCCTGGAAGGGGAGATGTGGATAATGACCTGTGCTTGCACACAGGCTTCTTGGTGGCTGCAGCAGCAGCCTTAGCATTTCATGCCCATCTCTGCTGTTCACGCTGTTAGCGGCGGCTCGTGCCTGTCTCTGAGCTTGTTTAGGCTGTGCTCTAAATCCCTTCTCCTCGCGCACCCCAAAACAATGTTATCTTGCCTCTTAGGCAGGTCCACACTTTTTCCCGGACTCCCTCCCGGCTAGCTGTGGCGCACTAGCCCCCTTCAGGCTGTGTTCACGCAGCCAACCCCAGTCCTCTCGCTGGGATCTAACCTCCAAAGCTGGAGCCTGAGCTCCCAGCCCCCACCCGTCCCAGCGGGTGAGGAGACAATCCTCTTGGGCTGGTGAGTGCTGGTCGGCACCAATCCCCTGTGCGGGAATCTCTCCACTTTGCCCTCTGCACCCTGTTGCTGCACTCTCCTCTGTGGCTCCGAAGTTCCCCCCACCCCACCACCCGTCTCCGCCAGTAGAGGGGCTCCCTAGTGTGTGGAAACCTTTCCTCCTTCACAGCTCCCTTCCAGAGGGGCAGGTCCCATCCCTATTCTTTTGTCTCTGTTTTTTCTTTTTTCTTTTGCCCTACCCAGGTACATGGGGAGTTTCTTGCCTTTTGGGAAGTCTGAGGTCTTCTGCCAGCGTTCAGTAGGTGTTCTGTAGGAGTTGTTCCACATGTAGATGTATTTGTGATGTATTTGTGGGGAGGAAGGTGATCTCCACGTCTTACTCCTCTGCCATCTTGTGGGTCTCCAGCATTTGATTTCTTTGTGTTATTTTAACATTTTTATGTCAACACATCTTCTGTGGTAATCATGTTTTTTAGTTTTTCATAATTATCACTACTGAGATATAATTTATATACAGTAAAATGTACCATGCATTTAATATATAGAACATTTCCAGTACTCAAAAAAGTTCCCCCATAACCCCTTGTAGTCATTTATCCCATCTCTAACCCTGTGAAACTACTGATATGCTTTCTGTCCTTATAACCTAGTTATGTCTTTTTCTAGAATTTCAGATGAGGAGAACCACACAGTGTGTACTTTTTTGTTTCTGGCTTCTTTTACAAAGTAATAATGCTTTTGAGATTTATCTATGTTTTATGTGTATCAAGTTCATTCCTTTCGTTACTGATATTACATTGTATGGATACAACATTTTGTTCATTCATCACTTGTTAAATATTTGGTTTGCTGCTGGTTTGTTTTTTACCTTTTCTCTTCTATGAACATCTGTGTTCATCTTTATACATATATGTCCGTGGACGTATATTTTTATTTCTCTTGAATAACTACATAGGAGTGAAATTTCTGGGTAACGTAACAAACATCTGTTTAGCTTTGTAAAAGATTGCCGAGCTGTTCACAGTGGTTGTGCCATTTTCTATTCCTACCAGCAATGTATGAAGGTTTCAGTTGTGCACCTTCGCCACTTCTCAGGCCAGAATAACATTGTCAGTCTTTTTAATTTTAGCATTCTGATGGGTGTGTAGTGTATCTCATTGTGGTTTTAATCTCCATTTCTCTGATGACCAATAATATGGAGCATCTGTTTAGGTGCTTACTCATCATTTATATATCTTCTTTTGGAAAGTCTCCTCAAAACTTTTGCCCATATTTTAATTGCATTGTTTCTCTTGTTACTGTTGAGTTTATAAGCTTTGTATATGTCTGGACACAAGTCTTTTGACATGTATATGTTTTATAAATATTTTCTTCCATTTTCTTAAAGCTGTCCTTGTAAGAGCAAAAGTTTTACATTTTAATGAGTCCAATTAATTGATTCTTTTCTCTTACAGGTCATGCTTTTTATATCCTATCCAAGAATCTTTGCCTAACACAAGGTCATAATGATTATCTCCTGTGTTTTCTTCTAAACGGCTTGTAGCTTAACTTTTACATGTCTGTATTTCATTTTAACTTAACTTGTATGTGTGGTAAGAGATGAGGGTTAAGCTCAAATGCCAGCACCATTTGGTGAAAAGACTACCTTTTCCTCATGGAATTACTTTGCCATCTTTGCCAAAAATCAAATAAATATGTGTTTGTGGTTTATATTTGGAATATTGATTCTAATCCTTTTCCTAAATAACTATAGTTATGCTAATACCACATTATTTTAATTACTGTAGTTCAAAATCAAGTATCCTAAGTCACCCAAATTGTCCACCTTTTTCAAAAGTCCTTGCATTTCCATACAAATTTTTTAATAAGTGTGTCAATTTCTACCAAAAAGCCCAGTGAAATTTTGATTGGGATTATTTTAAATCTATTGATCACTTTGGGGAGAATTATTATCTTAACAATATTGAGTTTTCCAATCAATGAATAAGATATATCTCTCACCAGTTTTAATTAGGGTCTTAATTTCTCTCAACAGTATTTTACAGTTTTCAATGTACATGTCTCAAACACATTTTATACCATTTATCCCTAGTATTTCATGATTTTACATGCTATTTTAAATGCTACAGTAAATCTTATTTTATTTTTCAATTGTTCATCACTATTATATATAAATATAATTGGTTTTTTATATTGATTTTGTATCCTGCAAACTTGCTAAACTCACCTATTAGATCTAAAAGATTCTTATAGATTCCTTAGGATTTTCAATATATGGTACCATGTTGTCTAAGAATAAAGATAGTTTTACTCTTCCTTTCCAGTCTGTGTCACATATTTCTTTTCTTTCTTTCTTTTTTATTTTTGTTTTTGTGGCTTTATCACACAGGCTTGTTTGGACCTTCAGTACAATGTTAAATAGAAATGATGAGAGTGGCTATCTTTGTTTTGTTTCTGATATAATGTGGAAAGCATCCTGTCTTCTATTATGTTAGTTGTAGGATGGATGGATGGATAGATAGATTGATTGATAAATAGATATATGTCCTTCATCATATTGTAGAAGTTTCCTTCAATTTCTAGTTTGTTTTCTTTAATCATGAGTAGGTGTTGAATTATGACAAATTCTTTCTCTGCATTCACTGAGATAACATACGTTTTTTCTCTTTTGTTTGGTTACATTCGTTTTTGAATGATAAGTCAACTCTGCATTACTAGAATACATTTCACTTTGCCATGATGTATTTTCCATTTTTTAAGTTGTTTAAATTGCTGCATTCAATTTGACAATATTTGTTACAGATTTTGAATATATGTTCATGAAGGATAGTCATCTTTAGTTTTTCTTTCCCTGTGATCTTTGTCAGTTTTGCTTTCAAGGTAATATTAAAGTTGTAAAATGAGTTTTGAAGTAGCCCCTCTTCCTTTATTTTCAGAAAGAGTTTGTGTAGGATTGGTTTGTGTAGGATTATTTCTTCCTTAAATGTTTGATAGAATTCATCCATGATGCTATTTTGGCCTGGTTAAAATATTTAGTTTCTTTAATTGAATAAAGATATTTAGGAGTTCTGTTTCTTCTTGAATTAGTTTTGGTCAGTTACGTTCTTCAAGGAAATTGCCCATATAATCTACACTGTTAATTTATTGACATAGACTTGTTTGTAATATTACCTTTTTATCCTTTTAAGGTCTGGAGAGTCTCTGGTGATGTTCCTATTTTTATTTCTGATATTGTCACTTTAGTTCCTTTCAGTTTTTTCTTGATCAGTATAGGTAGAGACATCAATTTCATTGATTATTTTGGAAAAAAAAACAAGTTTGAGGTTCATTGATTTTTCTCTATTGTTTTTATGATGTTAATTTCTTTGATTTTTACATTTATTTTTATTATTTTCTTTCTTTTTACCTAGGATTTAAGTTGTTCTTCCCTTTGTGATTTCTACATGCAAATTTAAATAATTTTTAGACATTGCTTCTTTTTAATAGTCACTTAAAACTATATATTTTCCTCAAATCACTGTTTTAGTTTTGTCTCATTGACTTATATATATATGAAATGTAATTTCATTTTCATTCAGTTCAAAACTTTTTCTAATTTCCCTTGTGCTGTGTTCTTTGTCTCATGGAGTATTTAGGCCATTTATATTTAATGTAATATCAATATGGTTTAAATCTACCATCTTTCTCTTTATTTTCCATTTGTCCCTTCTGTTCTTATTCTTTTTGTCTTATCTTTATTTTGGGTTGAGTATTTTATTAGTACTCCATTTTTATTTTCACAATGGCTTATTATTAGGTCTATTTTTATATTTTTTTTAGTATTTTCTCTAATGTTATAAAAATACACCTTTAATTTGTGATAGTGTATCTTCAGATATTATATCACTTCAAATATAAGAAACTTACAGTAATATACTTCCATTTCCCTTTGTTCTTTACCCTATTGTTGTCATTTTACTATCTTCTTCTACATATATTTTATTTCTACAAATGTTACAAAACCCGCATAACATTGTCACTGTTATGTTTTGGAGAACTAAATATCTTTAAAAGAATTTAAAAATAAGAAAATTATATCTTTTCTATTCACCTATCTGTTTTCCATTCCCAGAGCACACACAGATCTCTATGTAGATCTGAGATTCCATCTCATATCATTTTCCTTCTGCTTGATGAACTTACTAGAACAATTTTTATAATGAAGTTCTGCTGTCAATGAATTTTCTAAACTTTGATTTTGTCTAAAAAGTCTTTATTTTTTCTTCATTATGAAAAATATGGATGTCTTAGTCCATTTGGGCTGCTATTTTAAAAAATAACAGACCAAATGTCTTTTAAACAACAGAAATTTATTTCTCACAGTTTGGGAAGCTGGAAATTCAAGATTAGAGTGTCAGCATGATAGAATTCTGATGAAAGCCTTCTTCCAGTTTGCAGACTGCTGACTTCTCTCTGTGTCTGCAAAAGGTAGAAGAAGTGAGGCTCTCTCTAGGGCCTTTTTTTTTTTTTTTTTTTGGCAGTACACAGGCCTCTCACTGTTGTGACCTCTCCCGTTGCAGAGCACAGGCTCCGGACACGCAGGCTCAGTGGCCATGGATCACGGGCCTAGCCGCTCTGCGGCATGTGGGATCTTCCCAGACTGGGGCACGAGCCTGTGTCCCCTGCATCGGCAAGTAGACTCTCAACCACTGCGCCAGCAGGGAAGCCCTGGGGCCTCTTTTACAAGGGCACTAATACTATTCATGAGGGCTCTGCCCTCATGATCTAATCACTTCCCAGAGGTTTCACCTCCTTGGGCATTAGATTTTCAACACATAAATTTGGGGACACTAATATTCAATCACAATGTATATCACAAACAGCATTGGATATAAACTTCTGTACCTTCTTTTTTGGCACTTATATGTCGTTTCAGTGTATCTTGGCTTGATTAGCTTCTGGTGAGAATCATGCAGTCATCCTTTCCTTAATTCCTCTGTGCATAATGTGACTATTTTTTTCTTATGGTCATCTTTAATATTTTCTCTTTATGACTAAGTTACAACAATTTATAATGTGCCTTGATGTGATTTTCTTGGTGTTTATCATGCTTGGGTTTGTTTGAGCTTCTTAGATTTGTGGATGTCTAGCTTTCACCAATTTTGGAAGTATTTTGCTACTATTTACATATTTTTCTGTTCCTTTTTTCTTCTGGGACTCTAATTGTGTGTGTGTCTGTGACTGTATGTCTGTGTGTTAGGCTGCTTTGGGGTCACTAAGACTCTGTTATTTTTATTATCAGTCTTCTTTACTCTGTGTTTCATTTAGAATATTTATATTGCTATCTCTTCAAAATCTTTAATCTTTTCTTCTGCAATGTCTAATTTGTAGGCAATTCCATCCTATAAAAGTTTTATTTTTAAAAGTTCCATTTGTTCATTTTTAATAAGTTCCTTTCTCTCATTGTATTCATGTTTTCCTTTAGATCATTCAATACATTTAATACCTACACACATGTGTGTATGTGTATGTATAAAATTATTTTAAAGTCATGTATGCTAATTCCATAATCATTGCTATTCCTGTGTCTGCTTTTATTGACCCAAGTTTCTTCTGGTTAAGGATTACATTTTCCTGCTTTCTTTGACTGTCTAGTACTTCTTCTTTGGATGTCAGACATTATGAATTTTATATTGTTGAGTGCTAAATTTCAAGGTATACCTTTAAAGAATGTTGGGCTTTGTTCTTGTAGGCATTTAGATTACTTCAGATCAGCATGATATATGTCAGGGTTGTTTTTAAATTTTTAGAGTGGGTCTAGAATTAACTTTACTCTGGGGCTAGCTTAGTCCCCACTACCAGCATAACCCTTTTGGGATTTCTTCTGAATGCTCCACATACTCAATGAGACCTCTCTACTCTGGCTGGTAGGAACTCAAATAATTCCTTGCCCTGTGTAAATTCTGAAAGTTGTTCACCATACAGTTCTCCATAAATTTTTCCTTCCCTGATAGTTTTTCTTTACCTCACCAATAAAGTTCCAATTTATATGCACAGATTTGTGTTTGGCCAAAAACTCAAGGGGATTTATTTACAGACTTCCACAGCACTTTCTATGCATAGCAACCTCTTCTCTGTAAATCTTCCCAGCATATTCTAGCCACCTTGGCTTTCTGATCTCTGGTCTTGGTCCCTTCAACCCATTAACCTGTTAGGACCCTCCCCTTTCTGCCACTAGGTAGAAAGCTGAGGGCAGCCATAGAGCTCATCTCACTTTCTTTCCTCCTATCAGGAATTATGGTTCTGTGCTGTCTGATAACCAATATATGAAAACAGTGTTTTTTTCATATATTTTTCCTATTTTCTAGTTGTTTTTGTCAAGAGGGCAAGTCCCATAGGGGTTTTCCATTCACAAGTGGAAAACAAGTGCCTGTGGTAATCTAATTGTCTTGTGTAGGGATACTGCATGTGACTTTTATTAAAGAGACATTTTTGAGGGGACAATTTTGTTGTTGCCTCTGTTGAAAGTTACAGTGCTCACTGGTTTCAGAGAGATTTCACATTAGTTTCTTGGCTCAGAGTTTCCACAAGGATCATAAAGTTTCGGGGCTTTGTGACTGCATTTCCATGCATGGTCCAGAATGAATGATTATAATCTACACCCTTTCCTTGAATAAGAAGGAAGAGCATTTCCAATTGGACTGTATATTTGCAGCCTCTGGTTTTATGCAAAGTGCTGAGGACTAGTCTCTCCTGTACATGATCTACAACCTTAAATCCTGCTCTTCTGTTGCCATTAAAGCCCCAGCCTCTAAAGCATTCACCTTTGTGGGCCACACAGCTCCAGCTCCCTCCTATCACTGCTCGTTTCTGCGTGGTTACCAGTACTTGTAGATTTAACTTTCTTCTTTTGAAACTCAGCTACGTAATTTTACATAGCTTTGGCATTTTAATAGTTTTACTGTAATTCTATGTATTTATACTGAAGAAGCATGCTTTCCAACATCAGCTAACACTGCCATTTTGACCGTAAGTGCTCCAAAATTTTTACATGCTGAAACTGCAAGTCAAGAGATTACAGTATTTGAACAGGATAGAAACTGATTACTAGGAAAGTAGGATAGTGATGCTTTATAAATCAAGAAATATTTTGTTGAGCTTTGAATAATCTTGAATTGAAATTTTCACTCACTGCCTCAAAGCAGAAAGTAAGTCTAGCTTGAGTGCTGTAAACATATAGCCCATAGTATTTAGCATATAAAAAATGTTCATAAATGTTTTTTGGATGATCATAAACAGCAGAATTACATTGAAAAATCACTGTTTTCAAATAAATATTGGAAACAAGTAGGAGAAATTTAAAATATAGTTGAGATTTTTAAAAATTTATTATTGGTATATTGTTTTTTTTAATATTGAAAATGATTTGCTATTGTGTTTGTTCTATAAAACTATATACCCTTGCCCTCCCCCCTGTCAAATTTAAGAGAGAGCATTTCGTTAAAAAAAAAAATTCTGAGTAAAACTTTAGTCCATATCCAAATTTTGCTTGCTATAGTTTTAACCACTGGTGAAATTGCCATCCTTTATAATGTTTTTTCTTCATTTTTTGAAAACATTTATTTTTAAAGGATGTCCACAAAAACAAAATTAAATGTCCTTGACAAAAAAATGTGGGATTTAAATAGTATTTCCTGTTAATTTTTGTTAAATAGATTAGTTAAAGTGTGGACTGTGTCAGTCATTTTCTCCTTCAGGTTAGCCAGATGCTGCTTTAAAATAACACAACATTTCAAAACATTTGGGATCATTACTGCTATATCTGTTTCCATATTCTAGGCCAAATACAGAAATAAATAGACGTTACAAGTATAGTTAGCCAGTATGCACATATAAATGTCTAGTCCATTTATATCAGTCCAAATATGTCTCTCCTAATTTAATTTAAGCCTAAGTGCCTTGAATCAATATAATCAGACAAGGAAACAGATAACACAGCATTATTTACAGACACTGAAAAAACACATGAATGATCAGGACCAATAGCTTAAATTCTGATTAAATGATCAATTAAAAATAAATGGTGACTAAGGGAAAAGAATCTGAAAGAAAAATAGATAAATATGTATGTATAACTGAATCACTTTGCTGTACACCTGAAACTAACACAACTTTGTAAATCAACTATACTTCAGTAAAAATTAATTAATTAATTAAAAAAAAAAAAACCAAAAGGTGTCTATAAACTGAGCCTCAGTCATAGAAAAACCAGGATACTTAGGAAGAGAAGCACAAGCTAATTCATACAAATAATACAAAGTTACTAATATTATGAAGTCTGCTGACTTATAAATCACTACTGGGTAATTTTGCAGTAGGTGTAAATGTATCATCTGCCACATTTGTCCAAATTGAATACATGTCATATGGTGAAATAAAATATGAAGAACCACTTAGAAAATTATGGGCTAAATGTTACTGAACTACTTAACATTCTACCTTTTCATTCCTGTAAATCCAATTTCTCTTCAGGCTTTTCTTTCTCCTCTACTAGCAGCATTAATAAAACTAGTAAATTAGTGGATTGATCTTTAAAAATTAAAAAATTTATGAATCAAAACAATTAATGAGGGCTTCCCTGGTGGCGCAGTGGTTGAGAGTCCGCCTGCCAATGCAGGGGACACGGGTTCATGCCCTGGTCCGGGAAGATCCCACATGCTGCGGAGCGGCTGGGCCCGTGAGCCATGGCCGCTGAGCCTTCGCGTCCGGAGCCTGTGTTCTGCAACTAGAGAGGCCACAACAGTGAGAGGCCCATGTACCGCCAAAAAAAAAAAACCAAACAAAAAAAACAATAAATTTCCAGTATACTCATTCACAAAACATTAAGCCATTTTCAACATGACTTTTTAAAGAACCAAATCCTGAAAATGTTTTCTAACTTTTTTTTTTTTTCTTCTGGTGAGACACCTCCCATGAACAGCTCTCCCTAGCACCCCAGAGAGCAGATTTCAGTAAATTTCCAAGGGCTAGTTTCCAGCAAGTCTCACTGGCATGGCACAACAGTAATTCTCTGCCATTCGGTGAGCCACAGATGGGCCCTCTCCAACATCTGGATCTCAGCCCTGAGGGCCTCTCCTTGAACACTTTGGGTACTCTATCTTAGCCCTGTGGGTAGTGTTTACTCCTTATACCTGCCATTGCTATATTTCTTAGAGGTATCTTCTTCTTAACCAATCTCTCATTATTCCAATCCACTGTTATACTTAATCACTCTTTATATTAAACTTTCCCTATTCAAATTATTATGTGATTTCTCTTTCCTAATTGGACCCAGATTAATATAACACTAAACTCCTGAGATAAACATTCACTCTCCTCTACCCTTAGGGGAAATTCAGGGGAAAGGACTGAAAAGCACTTAAAGAAGAATTTCCTCTCAAATATTTTTAGTCACAATTCAAATATGCAGCTATTTAATGCACTTGATTTTTAGACAGTTTTAGATCCATAGCAAAGTTGAATGGAAAGTATAGGGAGTTTCCATAGACACTCCCTGCCCCACCTATGTATGTATAATTATTTTTAACTGGCTCCTAAGAATAATGGTCACTTGTTTACTTTTTTATCCATTAAAATTTTTTGACAAATTTGTTGACAAAAAAATGAGAAGCAGCTCACAGTGACTTCAAACCTTCTAAAATTTTATTCTCAAACTTAAATAAAGGCTTTCTTAAGATATTTATCAAAAACATGAACAAGAATGCCTTCCACTTTAAAATTAAGTTTGTTAAATATGAACCCTACTACTTATTTGGCAACTAATATGATCATGGATAAGAATGCTGATATAGGTTTGATCGTAGACTCACCACTGTCCATATAACTTTATGTAAAATTACTTCTCTGTATTTCAGTTTTTCTGAAATGTAAAATGGAAATAATGATATTGCTTGTTTTATAGGATTTTAGTGATTCTTAAATGAGATGATCCATGTAAAATTCTAAATGATCACAGTTTGGCAAATAGTAGGTTCTCAAAGACATTGGCTGTTGTTATTGCTAGAAATAATATCATTTAAACCTTTAGTAAAAACACAATGAGATTTAGAATAATAAAAATCAAAGTAGAGTAATTTAGAAGCAAATCATTAGGGCAAGAAAATCTAGAAAAACTATTATAAATAACTTTGAGTGATGGCATATTTGGAGACTCAGCTAGTTTTCCAACCAGAAATTGTAATTTTAAATATAAGATATGGTCTATGTATCATATAGCAATATAAACTCCACTTGGCTTTTACTAATTGCTAATATTATCATTTGGACTGAAATGCAATCTGGTATTAAACTGATATCATGTCAATTCTGTTTCTTATAAGTAAATTTAAGTATGTTGCCCTTTAGGCATATTCTGATTGACATGTGGTTGATTTCCTTCTAAAGAACACTTGTTCAAACGTGAGAAGAATTATTATTCAGATCCTGAAACTTAACACTTAAATTTAGAATGGCATTTTAATGGCTAATCTTTCTTTTTAAATGGCTGATAAGGAGATACTGTTATGAACAGTGACAGTGAGTCCTTAGACTATTTGGAGAAATATACAGATGACATCCTAAAGTTGGATGATTATGGAAACCCATTCAGAACAGTAGTTAGTAACCTATTTGGAAGGCAAAAGTGATCAGGCCCAACTTTAGGAGGTTTTGGATACATTTCAATTGTAAATGGATTGAATAGACCACAAAACAGATAACAAAACATTTAGGTTGTTTTCTTCAGCTGAAACAGCATAGATCATAATTTTAAAAATTGGCAGACAAAGACCAAGCATCTCCATATAAGTGATAGGCTAGTATGTTCTTGTGTCTTTCCCACCTCTCCACAACCTCCAACCTCTACTTCACGCTGAACTTTGCTGACTACATTTTCAAAAAAAGTACAGATTTTATACATGTTTCTTTTCTTATTTGGTGGAATCACTTCCTATTTTGACAATTCAAGGAGTAAATGATAATGTATTCCATTTCCCTGAAATCAAGGCCTCCATTTTGCATAACACAATGAAGTTTTTAAACAGGAAAAGGAAAAGGAAGAATTTAATTAGTGGGGAAGTTTGAAAATATACTTTAAAGAATATCCAGGAAAGGAATAAGGGCATTTGACATCCTCTAGTGATCTTTTCTATATAACTAAAGCATATGAGAAAAGCAGATGTTACCAATGGAAAGTGCAAAGCTGAAATGCCCCGCAGTTGCCCACCAAAACCAAAGAAAATGGTTCATAGGGGCCAGGATATTCTTCTCTCAGGAGACGTCTCTGGAAATTCAAATATATGTGGATAATCCTAGGGAATTGGTTTCTCTGAACAAGAGGCCAGGGATGATGTTAGGACACTGGAATAACCCCAAGTCAATGTTAAACTCAGATTTATTTTCATTAGTTGAATCTCTCTAATTTGTGTTAGATTCTGTAGTCTTGAAATGACCAGGAGCCAGGTGATCCTCGTCTGATTCTGTACTAACCTCTTGTCAGACAAAAGAATATTGGTCTAGTAATTATTTCCTTGTCATTGGTAAGTTATCAACATGGAGAGAAAAGGACATGTGACTACAGCACAATAATACTCTATCGACGTTATTTCCATACAGTTGTTTCCAAAGGCAAAGGGTGAAAGCAGAAAATAATATCTGAAATGTCAGAGACTGAGAATCTGAGAAGCATTGGAGAAATTAACTCCTAACATGTGAAAAAGAGTTGTTGTCAAATATAATGAATGAGGTTTTAGAAGTTATAGCGAACACTAAAGAAAGTAAAAAAAAAAAAACTATCTGTTATACTTCTCATTTCTTTTTTCCTTACCTAAATAAGTAGAAATTAAAGAATTATTAGAACTGTTTTCTTAACATTTTTAAAACATACAAGTTTAAATGGGATGTAACACTGTTAACAGCTTTTGCCCTAATGTCAAGCAGTCTTTTTTGCTCACATCCAGAACTGCTTTTTTTTGGTTTTTAACATCTTTATTGGAGTATAATTGCTTTACAAGCGTGTGTTAGTTTCTGCTTTATAACAAAGTGAATCAGCTATACATATACATATATCCCCATATCTCCTCCCTCTTGCATCTCCCTCCCACTCTCCCTATCCCACCCCTCTAGGTGGTCACAAAGTACCAAGCTGATCTCCCTGTGCTATGCGGCTGCTTCCCACTAGCTATCTATTTTACATTTGGTAGTGTATATATGTCCATGCCACTCTCTCACTTTGTGCCAGCTTACCCTTCCCCCTCCCCTTATCCTCAAGTCCATTCTCTAGTAGGTCTGCGTCTTTATTCTCATCTTGCCCCTAGGTTCCTCATGACCATTTTCTGTTTTGTTTTAGATTCCATATATATGTGTCAGCATACGGTATTTGTTTTTCTCTTTCTGACTTACTTCACTTTGTATGACAGACTCTAGGTCCATCCACCTCACTACAAATAACTCAATTTCATTTCTTTTTATGGCTGAGTAACATTCCATTGTATATATGCGCCACATCTTCTTTATCCACTCATCTGTCAATGGGCACTTAGGTTGCTTCCATGTTCTGGCTTTTGTAAATAGAGCTGCAATGAACATTGTGGTACATGACTCTTTTTGAATTATGGTTTTCTCAGGGTATATGCCCACTAGTGGGATTGCTGGGTCGTATGGTAGTTCTATTTTTAGTTTTTTAAGGAACCTCTATACTGTTCTCCATAGTGGCTGTATCAATTTAAATTCCCACCAACAGTGCAAGAGAGTTCCCTTTTCTGCACACACTCTCCAGCATTTATTGTTTGTAGATTTTTTGATGATAGCCATTCTGACCGGTGTGAGGTGATACCTCACATTGTAGTTTTGATTTGCTTTTCTCTAATGATTAGTGATGTTGAACATCCTTTCATGTGTTTGTTGCAATCTGTATATCTTCTTTGGAGAAATGCCTGTTTAGGTCTTCTGCCCATTTTTGGATTGGGTTCTTTGTTTTTTTCATAATGTGCTGCATGAGCTGCTTTCAAATTTTGGAGCTTAATCCTTTCCCTGTTGCTTCACTTGCAAATATTTTCTCCCATTCTGAGGGTTGTCTTTTCATCTTGTTTATGGTTTCCTATGCTGTGCGAAAGCTTTTAAGTTTCATTAGGTCCCATTTGTTGATTTTTGTTTTTATTTCCATTCCTCTAGGAGGTGGGTCAAAAAGGATTTCCCTGTGATTGATGTCATAGCATGTTCTGCCTCTGTTTTCATCTAAGGGTTTGATAGTGTCTGGCCTTACATTTAGGTCTTTAATCCATTTTGAGTTTAATTTTGTATATGGTGTTAGGGAGTAAGTACTGCTTTTTAAAGTCTGAAACAATTGTGAACATTTGCTCAAACTGCTTAAATGTGAATAATTATGTATAATCATCATTCTATGGTATTGTTTATTGGTCAATATTCCATAATGCTTGGAAATAGCCAGATGGACTGAGAATAGTCATTCCTAAAACAGGAGCAAATAAGCTCAGGTTTCCATTAATCATGCCTGTATGCATTGCTGTAATGGTGACCTTTGAATATCTGTTGGTATTCGACATTGTTATAGGTACATATAAGTTTTATCTTTTTTGATATTCAAAACTGGGACATTGAATAACTTGTCAAAAATTACACAGCTAGTGTGTAACAGAGCCCAGATTCAAATCCAGATCAGTCTGACTCTAAAGCCCCATAGGTTTTCTCCTAAACTGCACCGCCATCTGAGGTGACTTGTTTGACAATGCTAAAAGGACTAGCTTCTTTTTTGTGTGTATGTTTGTAACATCTTATAAATAATGAGAACCTCCAGTGTTTTGTAGTAGTAATAGTCACTTAAAAAATATTTCCTGGATGAATGAATGAATGAATGAATGGTCAAATAACCAGAATCAAGAAGACCATCTCTCAACTTGCCCAGATAGTGTATTTTTAAACATCCTCAGAGAAGCATAATCCACAGTCTCACTTGGTAACCAACCTATGCTAATTTTTAACAATTATTTTCAGAATCTTAAAAACATGAATAGCTAAGTACTTTACACAGTAAAATTTCAAAACAAGTGAAGCCTATCAGTTCAGTATGGAAGAAAACAACTAGTTAACACCATTTATTTGAAATCTTAAAAAGAAAATAAAACAAAGAAAGTTGTATAGTGAAAATATTTCTTAGAAACACGAATTTAAATTTAACTCTTTTTCTTATAAAAACCTACTGAAAATCATTTGTATTTTCATTTTTATTAAATGCAATTATCTCCACCCCTGAGATTGTGAAACAAACTATTTTCTGACTATATTCAGCCTTGTGATGATATAGAACTCTAGTAATCTACAATGAGTAGACAGAAAAATTTTGAATTCATTTATCTCACAGAATGATCCACTAATAAGTCAAGATGTTGCAAACTATAAATGTTTCAGTCATATGCTGAGCCACCTAATATCGACACTTTTTTGAATCCCACAGAATTTCTCACTTTTTTTAAAAAAAAGATCACCAATATATCATCCAGATAGAATCAGCTGAATTGTTGCTAAACCTGAAAAAGAAAAATATTGTCTAATAATTCACTTTTAAGTCAACAATTTGAAAAACACTTCAAACATCTCAGCCATTGCCTGCTACATTATGCCACAAGTGAGAAATGGTCAATGTGGACCAAGGGACTGGAACAACTCTCTGTCCAAACATGACAGTTTGCCTTTAATGAGAAATACTCTTGATTTTCATCCAGAGCTTTCTTCAAAGGTGGGCTGTGTCATGGTAGGAAGCACTCTGTAATGCTCACCCTTGAAAGTTTGCTCAGATGCTGCCTCATTAGGGAATCTCCCTGACTACCCCTCACCCACCTTCCAAGGAGAGCAGCTACTCCCTTTTCTCTATCCCAATGGACTCCACCAGGGCTAGCTTCATTATGTTGTAACAAGTATATGTTTTCTTCATTCTACTGGGAAATTTTTGGCTGAAGAAAAGTTATCTTAGTCATTGTTCAAATATTTGAAGACAGAATTTTCTTCCTCTCTTCTCCAAACTACATGTATATAATATGTCGTGCCATTTCACATAGAAAAGTTTTCCAAGTCCCTAAAGCACCTGCTCACCCTCCTCTGGATGCTCTTTGTTTGGAAAATGCCCCTCATGCCTCATAAATAGCATCAAACATTGAAGTCAAATCTATTTATTTGAGGCTCGCCTACAGAAGTCTCCAGAGTTTATGCAATGATCCTTTGGATGTAAAACCATCGTATAAAATGTTTCTCTAAACGACTAAGCATCTTAGATAGTACATAAGATAGATAAGTTATTTAACAGGCACATAAGAAGTAGCCCCTATGTCCCAGGCACTGTGCTAAGAACTGGAGATCCTGCCATATGGACCCTCAAGGAGGCTCTTCTTACATGTAGCCTCCTGGAATGTATTAACGTGTGTCATAAGTAAATGAGGGTTTTATAAACAAATACTTTACGGTCACTCTGAGGTATATCTTTTCCTTAGGACTTTTTGAGACTTCTGATATTCAAATGTAATCTGTGTCTCTCCAGGACTCAAAATATAATATGCATTATCTCCCAAACTTACCTGTTCACACCACAGTGTTCACGATGCATCTGGAAGAAGCAGTGCATGAGAATACTTTGAGAAATACCCTCTAGAGTATATAGACAAGTAAACAGATAATTGTGGTTTAAGGAAATAAGAGCTATGGTAGCATCACCGGGTGGAATACAAGTACAAAGGAAGGTTCCAAGGACTGAGTGCGTGTGTTACCAAATCCAAGCATGTACTTCTGCCACAGGACAGGCCAATAATTTGAGAGGTGAGTTGTTGGGGCGAAGAGTAGTGACTTTATTTGGAGAGCCAGCAGACCAAGAAGAGGTGGACTAGTGTCCCAAAGAACCATCTTACCCAAGTTAGAATTCAGGCCTTTTTTGTATTAAAAGGGAATGAGGGTGTATGGTTGGTTACTGTAAACTTCTTGGCGCCAGAAACCTTTGTTCTTGCATCTGTCCATGTAGGTCTGGTCACAGTGTTCCTATAAACCTCCAACAAGACAAATGTTATTCTCTGTTCTGCAACTTTTTATCTGTATATGGATGGAAAAGTGTTATACATTTAAAGGTCAGAGCCTTGAGAATGGGCTATCCTGTATATTTCAGGTTATAGGCAACATTCTTTTAGTTATTAACTTACAGCAGAGGTAATAGAATACAAAGGTTAAAGTAAAAGAAACAGATCGCATATGGAGTCAGATTTGCTCTTCCCTATTACATGAGGGAAAGCTTCTACAAAGAAGTGATACAACAAATGGATCTCTGAGGACAAGTCTGAGTAAATTAAGTGAAAAGGGAGAAGTCAGTGGTGGGCTTTTCAGAAAGAATTTTCAGGCATGGGCAAAGCCCTGAGTGTCTTACTATGCACAGTGACATTCTGTAGTCAGAATTGCAAACACATCTATGTTAGCTGGGACAGGCATAAAAAAAGGCAACACCAGTCCTTCTAAGTGAAAACAAGGCTACAAAAGTCAGGAATCCTTTCTCATCCTGCTCTTCCAAGAAGTACACAAAGCTAACAAGAATAAAAAATAAAAACTTAATAAAAATCTTTGCAGATAAACTAGGAAATATAACCTGAATATAACTATGAATTGACAAAAACAATTATGATTGGTCACAAGCAGTACAGAAGTTCATGATGAGTGGAATTACAGAAAGTGGAGTGTGCCTGATGTTGCAGGTTGTCCCAAAAAGCACCAACAAAAATATAACTTTCTCAAAATGAAAGACCCATTTTGAAATCCAAAAACCGTAGTCCTTGTTTGCAGCAAGCATGCTGGAACCGTGTTGAGCAATGCAGGTAGCAATTTGATTCGGTGTAGCAGAACATGAGTGGTTCTGAAGAAGCATCATGCTGATTAACCCTATTTGCAGGAGTACCCTGCTTCTGTGGCAGCAAACAAGGAGAAATATCCTAAGTGGTGACCCCTCCCTCTATTTAACTGGAGTGGAACCTACAGAAAATAGCTGGTCTAGGAAAATTCAACCCATTTAACAATAACCAAAAGAAATGGAATAAGTACAAAATCAATACAAAGGCAGTATAAGAAAAAAAAAAAATCTCACCAGAAAAATGTCACCAAGAACAAAAGTCAGACAGAAAAAAAGAGTAATTCCCACAATACTGTAAATCATATCATAAAGCTTTAATAATTAAAACAATGTGGCAGTGACACATGAATTGATAGATCAATGAACAGATTGGTAAATTCAGAAAGTGACCCAAATACACACATGAATCTAGTATACGGCAAAGATGGCATCTCAAGTCAGGGGGAAATAGAGGGACTATTTAAGCAAATGGTGTGAAAGCAGCTGGGTAAACTTTTGAAAAATATTTTTTTAAGTTAAATCCATACTTCACACCACACACCAACATGAATTTCAAATACAGCAAATGTTTAAATGTTACCAAAGACTGCTAAAGAAACCTTAATTCATACTCCCATTATTAGCCATCTGTAAGGATATTTGATTCCCTAGTACATGATATTTTCAAACTTTCTGATCTTTGCAAATCTAATGGGTAGAAATATGACATCTTATTGTTTTAAGTTAGCATTTTGCTGATTACTGCAGCTTCTTATGTTTTTAATGACCATTTCGATTTCCTCTTCTGTGAAATTGCCTGTTTGCATCTTTTACACGCTTGTTTCTACTTGATTGTTTGTCTTTTTCATATTGATTATTTTAGGGTTTCTTTTTACTTCCTAGAAAACAATCTATTGTTTGCTTTATGTGAGGCAATTATTTTCTTCTGTATCATGGCTTAGCTTTTAATTTTATATGTGGTTTCTTCTGATGTGCACCTGTTTTTTATTTTGATGGAGTCAAATTGTCATTCTTTTCCTTTGTGATTTTTCCTTTTGTGTTTTTTTATATCCACTCTTTGAAAAAGATTGCTTTTGTGTTTTTATTGGTTTATATTTGCCTACTGAACCTCAGGAAAAATACACAATTAATTATAGTAGTTACCAGTGTATGTATGAGGGGGGAGGGGAGGGAAATGGGAAAAGGAGACTACGATAGAAGGCAGTCTTTGCAGACTACACATAATTAATTACACGGTGTTTTTCTTTGAAAGATGATTTTATTACCTATTCAATGGATTATATTTAAAAATCAGTTTATTTTAAAGTAAAATTAATATTAATTTAGTTTTAAAAAAAAAAACCAAGCAATAAAAACGATGCCTTCGGCTATCTTTCTACCTATCTCAGAGTTTGAAAAGTCACACTTTCAGAGATATGGTGGGGAAGTGGTTCTAGTATGCAGCTGTTTTTATGTGTCAAAATGAACGAAGTTTCCTGAGATATTTCAGAACAGGAATTGTAAATTTTAACATTTTTTTTCTAATGGAGACTATGAAGGGATGAAACAATTTATAGTAAGCTGAAGTAGTGAAAGCATTCCATGCAGTGCAAAAATGTCAACTTCAAAATTAATCTGAATATCACCTATAAAGAAAAAAAATTTACCATTAAATGATCAGCTGACAACTTGAAGCAGAATATACTGAAATGCATAACATTTTATTATCATATCTATTTATTGCAATTCAGAAAAACCATAAAGAATATCATCTAAATCTGTAATTTAATGCCTAACACTGTAACACATTTCTAAAGCAAGTTTTAAAATGAGTCAGCCTTATGAGGCTGAGTGACATTTTATCACTGGTTTAAAGGAAAATACTGTCTCTGTTAAGATCTTATAAAATATATAATAAAGAAAAATGCAGTATAAGTTTAGACAAATTTGAGAATTTTATCACCTTAACATCAGAGTGTTAATGCATTTATAGCCACAAATATTTGAACTATCCCATTCATTATGTCAGATGACAAGAAAGGTACCTGAAAATGGTCTCATTTGTTCATGTAAATTAAATAATGTCAGATCTATGAGTGATGTATTTGTCATTATAGGATCTAGATGTTCAGAGTATCATGGACCAAAACAACATTTGTAACGGTATGAAAATGAAATATTTCAACATTAATGTTTTCCCTGAAAGGATTTATTTTCATGGTTAATTTTTTTCTGTTGGACTAGCTGGCTTAGCGTGTTTTCTGCAGAAAAAGAACCTCAAAAACAAGTGTCAGTTTAATTAAGCACAACAAAGGTAAAGAAACAAAGGGAGCATTAAAAATGGTTCTGAAGAATCTAGGGGCAGGACAGGAATAAAGATGCAGATGTAGAGAATGGACCTGAGGACACGGGGAGGGGGAAGGGTAAGCTGGGACAAAGTGAGAGAGTGGCATGGACATATATACACTACCAAATGTAAAATAGATAGCTAGTGGGAAGCAGCCGCATAGCACAGGGAGATCAGCTTGGTACTTTGTGACCACCTAGAGGGGTGGGATAGGGAGTGTGAGAGGGAGACGCAAGAGGGAGGAGATATGAGGATATATGTATATGTATATATATAGCTGATTCACTTTGTTATAAAGCAGAAACTAACACACCATTGTAAAGCAATTATACTCCAATAAAGATGTTTTAAAAAAAAAAATGGATAGGTGGGTGAGGATAGATGTTACCTGGGAACTATCTTGTGTTAGTTTAGTCACCTACAATTGTAAAGGCTAAATTTGGGTTGCTCTCACTGAAGAGCATAGATGATGAGCATGAATAAATGATCACAGGATGGGGCCAAAGGCGAGGACAGCTGAAACGCAATGAGATACAAGAGCATAAAATAAAGGAAAAAGAAAAGAAAAGGACATTCTCAAGACCTTTTATTACAGATCTTGTGGAAATAATTTGGTTTAGACTTTGCTGACTTCTGTTTTTAATGTTGGCATTTTTACATATTAAAAAACATGTCGTTAATTTCAAGAGGTGAGGGGAGAGCAGGAATGCCCAGTCCTGGTGGCCCCATCAGCACAAGTCCTGCTCCATAAAGGTTCTTGGCATCGAAGGTACTGTGCCCCACCCAGGGCTGCACGGGTGGACATCAACTTGAATGAGAGAAGCAGGCCCAGGAGTGGGAACGGTCATGGACACTAGCCCCGCTACTGTATGGCCAGATATTTTTTTATTTGTCAAGAGAAACTAAAAAAATCTGTATCATTCTTCTGATACTTAAATGTAGAAAAGGCTGAAGGAAACTAGTTTGCAATCTGTGTACTTTAATAATAATGATAGCAAACCCTTATGCAAACTCCCTATGTGCCAGGGATATGTTCCAAGTACTTTACATAACCTCGTTTCATCCTCCTAACAACCACTTGAGGTTTGTTCTATTTTATCCCCATTTTTAAGATGAGTAAACTGAGGCATAGACAAGTCTGTAACTTGCCCAAGGTCACACAGTTGTCAACGGCAGATGTAGGACTTGAAAGGAGAAAGTTTGTTCCACAGTTCACACTCTCAAACACTAAAGCACCCCAATAAGAAAATTTCTCCTTCACAGAGCTGCTTGTAAGTATTTCATTAATTATGGAACTGAATTAACTATTTCTGGCACTATACTGATATGTTTCCATATAATCATTTTTCTAAAGTCATTTTTTAAAATTTGGAGAATTTCATGAGTCACCATTGTTTCTAAAGGGCCCAGTTTGGAAGAGGGGATGTTTTGGAAAACTTAAGCTTGTTACTTATTTGAATATTTTCTAAGAGTAAAACATCATTTTGGAGAATGTATTTTTTATCTTTCAGCTATCACTTCCCGTTTTGCTTTTTATTAACTTTTTCATTGTGAAATACTGAACTGAAACTAGAAGCCAACCTAAATAATGACTTCTAAGTTTTTTTAGAAGAATAAATTCATACTCTTTAAAAAATGCCTTTGTTTCAAAAACTAGTAGCTCACCTTATATTATGCTTGAACTCTTTGAATTTTTATACTTTATTATCTCATTCTATATTCATATCAGGATTTATAACTCTAACAATTAAATTATGAGAAAGCAAAGGGGTTAGAGAATGCTTATTCCTTGTGTAGAAAATGCAGACATTTTTGGTATACACCACATGGACCTCAGAATTTCAGCTTATTTCAGTTTCATCTACTACTTTAAGAAATGGAATTTCAGATCACTCTTTGGAGAGGGTTTAATGTTAAGTGGTCTTAAAATCTATATTCAATTTAGCAATGCCAAACCACCAAGTCAGTCTTCAAAAATTCCAATATATGTCAACATCTTGATTTCTGATAATGTAGTAAAACACTACATAATAAAGATATATATATGTATGTTTATATACATTTATACATGATTACACATGATGTATATATATATATTAAATAACTCATAATAGCGGTGTGTGTTTACGTAGTGACAAAGCAAAAATAAACAAGTAGCGCTATCTGATAGTGGCCTCAATCAAGACACCCAGAAGCACTTCAGCTTTTTTTTTCTAGCTTTGAGATGTACTTGATATATTACATTGTGTAAGTTTAAGGTGTACAGTGTGATGACTTGATACAAGTATATATTGCAAAATGTTTACCAGAATAAGGTTAATCCATCCTTTACCTTGCATAATTACAATTTTGCTGTTATTGTTATGGTGAGAACATTAAAGCTCTACTCTTACAGCAACTTTCTTTTTCTTTAATTAAAACTTCTTTTTTAAATTTTATTTATTTATTTTTGGCTGCGTTCAGTCATTGTTGCTGCGCACGGGCTTTCTATAGTTGCGGCGAGCAGGGGCTACTCTTTGTTGCGGTGAGCGGGCTTCTCATTGCAGTGGCTTCTCTTGTTGTGGCACATGGGCTCTAGGCACCTGGGCTTCAGTAGTTGTGGTGCAGGGGCTTAGCTGCTCCGTGGCATGTGGGATCTTCCCGGACCAGGGCTCCTGTGTCCCCTGCATTGGCAGGAGGATTCTTAACCACTGGACCACCAGGGAAGCCCTCACAGCAACTTTCAAGTGTACAATACAGAACCGTTAACTATAGCCACCATGTTGTATATTAGATATCTGGAACTTATTATAACTGAAAGCTTGGCCACTGTCTCCCCATTTTCCCCACCTCTCAGCCCGTAGCAACCACCATTCTACTCTCTGTTTCTATGAGTTTGCTGCTTTTAGATTCCACATGTAAGTGAATTCATACAGTATTTATCTTTCTCTGTTTGCTTCATATGAAGGTCCAGTCATATGACTGGACCTTTGCATAATGCCCTGAGGGTCCAGCCATACTGCCACAAATGGCAGGATTTCCTTCATTTTTATGGCTGAATAATATACCAGTTATATATATATATATATATATATATATATCCTTTTATCTGTCAGTGAACCTTTAAGTTGTTTCCATGTCTTGACTGTTGTGAATAATGTTGCAATTAACAAGGAAGTAGAGATATTTCTTTGAGATAGTGATTTTATCTTCTTCATATATATATTTAGAAGTGAGATTCCTGGATCATATGGTAGCTCTATTTTTTTTTCTTTTGTATTGGAGTATAGTTGATTTACAATGTTGTGTCAGTTTCAGGTGTGCAGCAAAGTGATTTAGTTATACATATACATATATTC
The DNA here is from genome assembly GCF_949987515.2 of Delphinus delphis. Classification (NCBI taxonomy): domain Eukaryota; kingdom Metazoa; phylum Chordata; class Mammalia; order Artiodactyla; family Delphinidae; genus Delphinus; species Delphinus delphis. Next base: position 103,973,282 of record NC_082685.1, on the reverse strand, counting down.
ATTCTTCTTCCTATATAGGTTATTACAGAGTATTGAGTAGAGTTCTCTGTGCAATATAGTAGGTCCTTGTTGATTATCTATTTTATATATAGTAGTGTGTATATGTTAATCCCAACCTCCTAATTTATTCCCCCCCGCTTTTCCCTGGTAGCTCTATTTTTAATTTTTTGTGGAACCTCCGTACTGTTTTCCACAGTGGCTGTACCAATTTACATACAGATTGATAGAGACTCTCTTAAGCTTTCATTCCAAGGTCTATGGCAAATCTCAAAGAATTTACAGATGTGGGTTTTGCTTGCCCTTGGGTGGTGTGCACTGTTTTTAGAGGGTCGACTACTCACCCTGCAATGGTACGGTATAAGCCTGTCCCATCATATTTATGGCCATGTCTCTGAAATTTATATCCATACTTTTCAGATATGTCATTGTAAGGAAGACACCTGAAAAGTCCCTCCTGATAGAATGATCCTCCACCAGGTCCAACTCTTTCCAAAGAAACCTCTCTAGCAGAGTCCATGCTTGGTTGGGGAAGAAACATCCATATTCAGTGTACAGGAAGTTGGTCCTCCATATCTCCTCTAGGAAGGCTATTCCTTTTTCACTATTAAAGTTCTTTCTATCCCTAATATTGACTATGGGCTCACCATTATCTTTTTAAAATCCAGACTTCTGGCTTGCCCCAGCTCCAAAATCCTCCTACTTCTCCTTAGAATAAGTAGGAGTGATTTCCTTAAGTGCCATCATGAAGGGATGTCAAATTCTTATTGTTCCTCACCAACAGAAGGTACTAGGGAGTATTATTAAACCCAAACACATACAGACAATAGAAACTAGTGCTCTGCCCTAGAATTTCCATTCCTTCCCTTACCCCATGCAGTTTCAGCCAGCAGAATGCTCAGCATTTTTACTGTGCTAAAATTTAAATATTTGAGTCACCCCTACCACCTTCTCCTCTGACTTGGCTGTTGCCAGCACTGAGGGTTAAGTAAGTTTGAGGAAGTCGTTAAAAACTCGGTAGGCTTTCAGACCCTCAATTGATTTTCTTCCAACTGAGCTGGGACCATGGAGACGCAGTGCACAGCATTGGACAGGAAGCCAGTCTCAGCTAGGTAGCAGAGAGGTCTTAGATAAAGCAAACAAAGCAGGGCTTTGTGAGGTGACAAAAAGGAAATGAGCAAAGTCACACCCTCAGCCCATCAACCAACAGTCTAGTGAGCAGGAAACGAAAGCCACAAGACCAATGGCCCCCAGTGGTGAGAATATTCCGCACAGGTGATCAGGAGGGAGCTAGAGTTAGGTTCTGTCCTTTTAACCACTTTGACGTATTCTAATTTCCTAGAGCTCTGCTCTAAGGAAATGAGGGAAGGGCCTTCTTACTTTTGAACTAACAGTAAACATAGTATATGACTTGCTAAAGCTCTTTTATAAAATAATATGAATCTGATCGTACAAAGTATTTTCTGATATGAACAGAGAAATCTTTAAGCTGCTGCTAACAACACTATTTACTTTAGAAGCAGAAAAAAATGAAAGACAACTTAAAGATTTAGCTTCTTCCCAGAATCTCTTTGTCCCTTAACAAAGATAAACCCAAGCCTTTGGAAGTTGACTACCTTTTTTCCCTGTTCTCAAAATGCAGAAGGCCTTTGTTGATAATGAGGACCACGAGGGAATTTTGAACCAGAAAGCTTCTTGAACATTTAATAATATCTAAACAATAAGGAAATTACATCTAATCTGGACTTTAAGGACACTGCAATCTAAATGTTGAGTAAAGCAAAGAAACAGAATAATTTACAAACCATTAAAAGCTAGATTACAGAATAAATATCTTTGCCATGGACATTTGGGAAAGATAATTATGTGTGTGTGTGTGTGTTTAAAAATAAATTGAATGTCTAGATAATGTTTCATGAAGGACACAGGAAGATCTAATTGGAGTGTAAGCAAAGGATAGTAGCCAAGACATCCTCAATCCCCAGAAGCAACTTAATTAAAGAAAAGAGATAGGAATGAGTAGAATGTATGTGGAGAGAGAATGAATGAAATTAGTCTGGGCAAAGTAGACTGAATATATTAGGGAACAATGTAAAAAAATCATACAGTCAGGTAGTCCCAGACTTGTACATATGGCTGAAGAACTTGAAACTGATAGGTCAGGAAGACATTATAGTTTCTGTAACTGGGGGTGACACCTGGACAGGATGTTTTAGGAATCTGTGTTGGTTGGGTCTGCAGAAAGATGAGTTAATTTATGCATATCAGCCATGAGGCTAAATCCATAATTCAGGCATATTATCATAAGAATCTGACTAATAGCAGGGTGCTTGAAAAGGAAACAAAAGGGTGAATTTGAGAAATGTTGAAAAAGGAGGAAACCCAAGTCCCTAATAGACGGGTTGCAGAAGAATAAGGCTAGCGTAACAAATATAACTCTAACAGTCCTTTATAAGGAGACAGGCCTATAGAATACTACTAGCAAACTACTGGGAGAAATGGGGAGTCTGAGAAACGGGGCCTTGAGTAGGGGCTGGGGGAGTGCACCCTGATTTATTTTTCGTATCTACTATAATTCAAAGCAGTAACTATTGGCATTCAACATTGTCCTCGGTTGGCATTAAAGAAAGGAACGTTCTAGTTCTGAGGAGCTTTTAATGTAGTTGGGCAAAAATGCAACATAGACCATTGAACGAAACAAACATAAATAAAACTAAGTGTAAAAATGGTGATCATGAATAAATGATGTTTTTATCATTGATAGAATTGAAAATAAAGGAATAACACAGGAAGTGGGGGCAGTGGATTAGAATGCCACAACGGGAAAGCGGAGTACCCATACGCTTGAGAGACGAGAGAGGAGGAGGAACTGAGGTGGAGCCAGCCAGGGAGGGAATCTGCTGAGCTGTCAGAACGCGGCCCTGCGGCTGCCAAGCTGCAGAAGTAAAAGCGATACTAAGTGACAAGAACAAGCAGTTGCAAAAAGCCCGCCTGAAAGGGAGGTTTGCAATGTACAAGCAAATTGCAAGTTTCAAGTTTCAATTACTAACTAGCAAGTAAAATAGAGGCAAGTGGCAGTACTATTTCTCCTGCTTTCTAATATAAACATTATCTTCTATGCACGTGTTTGCTCCGTAGGGATGGAGACCTTGTTGGCACTCCCCTTTCTATTAAAAAAAAAAATGTTAGTTGTGGCTCGAGGGCTCTAGAGCGCAGGCTCAGTAGTTGTGGCGCACGGGCTTAGTTGCTCTGAGGCATGTGGGATCTTCTGGAACCACAACTACTGAAGCCCGGGGGCCTAGGGCCTTGCTGCGCAACAAGAGAAGCCACCGACAATGAGAAGCCCGCTCACAACAACTAAGAGTAGCCCCTGCCCGCTGCAGCTAGAGAAATCCCGTGTGCAGCAACGAAGACCCAACGCAGCCAAAAATTTTAAAAATTGAAAAATACAAAAAAAAATAAAAGAAATGCTAGTAATTGTAACAAGCACTTCTTGAAAAATGCCACTTGTTTGAGTTACTATAGAAAGTTTTACACTTGAGAAAAAATTTTAATGAACTATAAGCATGTACAATTTTGCTTTTTAATCTATAGAGTTCTCTGTCAGGGGAGGAGAAGAGTAAGAAAGTAGCAGAAGACAAAGCAATAAAAACAAAAATTAAGCTATTGTACCAATCAGCACAGAAATGGGATTCTGTTAAGAAATAAAAGGAATGAACACAGGCTAATGATGATGATGTCAGCCAAGCACAGAATGGAGCTTCAGTGTTAGTATCTCAAAGTTGGCAATGGCTACTAACCAGAACATATAACCTAACTTCTAATTAATTGTAGAGTGTATCACAGTGTTCAGGTTAGAAAGTACCTGGGTTCAAAACCTGGCTTCTCCACTTACTGCTTTGAATGTAGTACTATCATTATCTACCTCATCCAGTCATTGTGAGGATTGATTAAGACCCCATCTCTAAGTTACTTAGCACTCTGAGTGGCCCATAGCAAGAGCTTTTCAAGTGTAATATAGTTATTGATACTATTTGGAGAATTTCTTCTTATCTACTTAAATGAAAGGACTACTGGCAAACACCCTTCTTCCCAGTTTCCCAATCTGAAATGAAGATGATATATGTGATAATGAGCCCTTTGGTTCCCTTTGGATGACCTTTGAGAAAGGATTGTCAGTCACTGACATTTTTAGGTTCTTTCCAATTTCCTCTTTCATTCTCTTGGAAGGACATTTTTAGGCCTAATAGATATTTAAAATTACCTTATAGATAATTAATATTTCCTGCACACCATGAGTCATTTAGCTATAATATATTCCACAACATTAGCTGACTACCTGCCATGTTCCAGGAACTGAAGCAGTGATATAGTTTCACATATGATTTCTCTACATGTATCAAAACAATGGATCCCTAGGTAAGAAACCAAAAGCAGTTCAAAATTCAAAGCAATGGTTTGAAGAACACCATTAAAAACTAGGAAACTAACTTTGTCTTAGATTAACTAGTATTTCTTTCAAGACACCAATTTATGTATCTAGATTTTTTTTATAACATGTATGGAATTTCAAGTTATTACATCATAGTACCAACAAATAGATTATTCCATTCGTGTCTCCTAAACAAGCACTAGTATTGTATTGTGTCAATGAATTTTGCATATGTGGAAATATAAGCTACATAGATCCGTACTATAAGAAAGATCTAGACATTTGTCAGTGCCCTCTTTCACCACTGTAACACTGTGCTATTGTTTGTATGTAAAATTACCACCCACTAACTCTTGGGAAAGCACTTTGAGTTGTTTCCAACAACATATTCCACTGAAAAAGAAAAGAAGTGCAAGGAATTTTCAGTGTATATTAAATAGTAAGTTGTAGGAACAAGAAAGTGTGGATGCACTGTGTACTATTTCCTTATTAATTTCTGTCACTCACATCACATGAATTCTCTCACACTTAATCACAAAACATATCCTGACCTTTAACAACTAGCAGGGCTGAAATGTTAACCTTCAACATTTTGCAAAATCCTTCTTTAAACACTTCCTCTGGAAAACACACAGCTCAAACTGCTAAAATTGTCTCCTGTAATAACCACAGCAGGATCCTAACAAACCCACTTTTAAAAGCCAAATAAAGCCTTCCGTGGGGGTGGCTCACCACTTCCCCTTTCTTAACATGCAGGAACTAATTTAGCTGAGAAGATAAAGGCAAAAGCTGCCTACAGATGCACAAGGAGACTAGATCCTAGAACATCAAACACCTCAAGTGGCACAGGGGGTCTGCACGTGCTCTATAAAAAGGGCCTTCTCTGACTTAGAATGGCACAGATGAAAAGCAAGGAGTCTGAAATCTGTATATATTAATACAAATGGTAGACAGAAGAAGGAAGAAAGGCACACCAATTAGTTTCAGCTATATTTATGTATTCTCCAGTTAAATAATTATACACCCATTTTCAATTTAATGCCATTATAAAGAGATCAAGAATTCAGGATTGACATATATACACTAATATGTATAAAATGGATAACTAATAAGAACCTGCTGTATAAAAAATAAAGAAAATAAAGAAAAACAATTCAAAACAAAACAAAACATCAACAAAAACGAATTCAGAACTAAGTCAAAAGGCCTGAACTCTTTTGGTAATCATTTCAGAATATATGTATACATCCGATCATTATGTTTTGCACCTATGTATAATTATATGTCAATTATGCTAAAAAATAAGATGAAAGCCTCCTTTCAAACTACCAACAATACCTGAAGAGTTAAGAGCCTAGAGTATTATCAGGTGACCAAACTCTCCCCTTTCTTTCATAGAAAGAATTCATGAAACTCATCTCTTCTATAAACCCTTCCCTCTTTCAGAAAGATGGTCATTAAATCCCATCCCAGGTGGTCTAAACATGCACATAACATGTGATTTTGTCACTGAGAACCCCATTAAATGCACTTAGTTCATTACTCATTTATAACTTCCCAACTTCATTTGCTCAATTTTCAGGTCATCTACTTGACTATACATCTGTGGGATGTATTGTGTGGACTCTGGTAGATTATAAACTGTAAGATTATTGGCCACAAACCTCATTAACACATACGTTTTCTAACATCGTATAGTAAATGTTCTGTAGTTTTTAATGTAATGACAAAAGTGGAGGGAAATACAAATATATAAAAAATGCAGACTCTGGCCATCCTTCCAAGGCTCTTACTAAGAAGTTTGGACTATTAAACAATAAGGATATATCACATTAAGTTTTCTGTGAATTTTTCCTTTAAAAAAATATGTTAGAGAAAAACAGTATATAAGAGAGACAAACACATTAAATCTTATTCTTTAAATTAAAAAAAAAACATGGTTTAAAAAATGTTTCATTAGCAAAACTTTCATATCTGAATGCAACTTGGCAACATTTTTTAATCTATTGTTACAAATTACTTTTTTTTTTTTTAAAGAACATGTTGGGGGTAGGAGTTTATTAATTAATTAATTTATTTTTGCTGTGTTGAGTCTTCGTTTCTGTGCGAGGGCTTTCTCTGTTTGTGGCAAGCGGGGGCCACTCTTCATCGCGGTGCGTAGGCCTCTCACTATCACGGCCTCTCTTGCTGCGGAGCACAAGCTCCAGACGCGCAAGCTCAGTAGTTGTGGCTCACGGGCCTAGCTGCTCTGCGGCACGTGGGATCTTCCCAGACCAGGGCTCGAACCCGTGTCCCCTGCATTAGCAGGCAGATTCTCAACCACTGCGCCATCAGGGAAGCCCCCAAATTACTTTTTAAAGGTGGGACTTGAATACCATATTGGGAGAAAATGTGCATGAAGGGTGGGTTTGATCACATGTGCTAGACAGAATATGAAGTATCCGCATCTGCATCCTCTCCTTTCTGAAGCCCATATGTATCCAGCACCCCCAGGCTACTTCCTGACTTCTTAGGACACTCCAGTGAAATATATTCCGATGATATATTATTCCATTATATTTTCCTTCTACCTCCCTCATAAAATTTTTTCTGTACAGAATTCCATTGTGTCAAAGTTTGTTTTCTACCTATATACTTCATTTCTCCAGCCTTCACTTTCCAGAACTACGTTTGCCTTTTAGTAGGTGTTTTAAGAGATAACTTCTTAAACCAAGGGGGTTTTAAATCTTTCAAATTGTGTCAACTTTCTACATTACTGACATACCTATTTGGCTTGTGTAGATATTTTCAAACAAGTTAAAAATTAGAAAAACAGCAACAACAAAAATCAAGTGGTTGTTTTACATAGTTAAATAATAGCTTAAGTTTTCCTGTACACTGCCCCTACAGTTTAAAGCATGACAAAACCAGACTATTTTATTTGGTTTTACATTTTTACTATCTCTAGAGTGAACTCTATCAATGCAAATGGCAAAAGGAAAAATTAGGTAACCCTTCTCTTTCCCCCAACCTCATCCTTTCCCCATTTTGGCGAGGGGGGGCAGGGGGGGCGGGGGGGGCTTGTGGAGAAGTAAAGAACCGTCAACTTGGACTCCTTCTTAGGCTAGAGAAGGGGCCAGTCATTACAGCATAATGTAGTTTCTTTCTTATTCTGGTAGGCTCTAAGCAGGAAAAAAACAATTTCTACTCTACACAAAAATAGGTCTCATGCATTTTTAAAATAGCCTCAAGTTCTTCTCCTCCCCATATCCACAGCTTTGCCACATAACTTTGTAGATCCTCCTATCAGTAGGTGGAATGCATTTCTCTACCCCCTAAATCTGGATTAGTCACATGACTTGCACAGCTCGATGGTACTTTAGCAAATGTGACACAGTACAGAGTTGAAAGTGCTTTGCACTTTGGGACTTGATATCTTGATGCTCTGGGAACCCTTTAGCTGCCACATGAATAAGACCCACTACATAAGTATTTTAGATAATGTGAAATGAGCAGGTGTGCTGAATGATGTGGGTAGATGTCCTAGATGATGAGAGACAGGTAACCCAGTGAGCTAACCTCCTGGACATGCGAATGAGGCCATCATCAACTGTGCCCTAGTTGAGTTATCAGTACACAGCAGACACAAGAGCAAGACACAATCAGCTACAATCAGGAGCAAAATTATCATATGACCCCAGCCCGAATCACCAACATGATGATGGAAACAAAAGCTAAACAGTTGCTGTATGAAGCCATTAAATTTTGGTGTGGTTTGTGACTCAGTAAACTCTTACAGATATACTGACTCCATGGGAAGGGAAATGGAACTTGTTAATTAAGGAAACATTTCATTTCACAGTGCGAGTTTGGACTTTTGCTATTCCTGAAAGTGAATGTTTGTCTTTCAGGGAGGTGCATATGTTTGCCTTTAGCATGTTATAGTTTAATAATAAATGTACCTGCAGTCCACATTGGCTCAATTGTCCAAGGAGTAAGAAAACCAGAGACATAAGGGCTTAAATTTCAGCTGTGTCTCTGACCATCCTAATGACCCTAGAGGCTCTTCTCCAGATGAAGACCTCAGACTGAATAAATGGAGGGAGTAGGAGTTGGAGGCAGAGAGTGGGAGCATTCGTGCAAATGGGATAACAGTTGATGAGAGGTGAGTTTGGAGATTATCAGAGAGAACTGAAGAAGATGCTAGAGAGAGGGCATTTTTACTATCTCTAGAGTGGACTCTATCAATGTAAATGGCAAAAGGAAAAATTAGGTAACTCTTCTCTTTCCCCCAACCTCATCCCTTCCCCATTGGGAAGGGCCTAACTTACTTAGGTACTTTCTCTCTGGTACTTTGGGGAAAGTCCTAGTTATCAAGTGTTAAAATATTTCCCATGACATATATACACTAATATGTATAAAATAGACAACTAATAAGAATCTGCTATATAAAAACTAAATAAAATTCAAAAATTTATATATTTCCCATCCTACCGTATCATTCCCTTTTGAAATGATTCCATCCGTACAATAATACAAATTTTGTAGATTTTCCCTGCCTGGTGTGGTAACCTTGAGTAGACTTCAATGAGCAGCTGGGAAAAAAATATATGACCCTAAAGAGGGCTGAAGAGAGACACCTAGACTGTCTTCTCCACCCTCCTCCCCCATATGTTAGAGGAAGCTGACTTCTGAAAGAAGAAGGCAGGAAGAAATCTGGGTTTCAATGATTAGAAACAGATAAAGGTGCCTGAGGTCCAGAATTATTCAGAAGATGCTAGATGAAAAAAAAAAATCTCTTTTAAGCAGATTGCAGTTGTACATCCTTTCCTCCTGAAATAATCCATTTGAAATGGTTCTTGGTTACAAGATGGAGAGGTTAATGCAAATGAAATACTAAACAAATATGTAGCTAATTTCATCTTTGAATTCCTTAAGCAGCAGTCCTGTCTTCTCCTGAGGCACCACTTTCTTTCTTGTATTAAGAGTTATTTCTGAATACATATGACACCCTCTGGTTCACTGCAAGCTAGTCAAAAGAGAGTCATTAATGAATACCGCAAGCACCCAGAACTACACATTATTTTGAGTAGTTGTTCAATATTCTTTTCATTTAGTTTAATGAATAGATGAGTGAATAACTTCCTCAGTATTTACACATTCAACAAATACCTATATGAATGAATTAAATTAATGAGTAAAGTGATTTTACTTCAAGAGTGAAGAGAACTATTGGGAGGTCCTAGATATAGTGAGTAAAACCTAGAAAAAATGAGGTAAGAGGTAGCATGTAAAAACAGGTCTCAAACAATATGCTTAGTCGGGTGCCATTAGTTCAGAAAAGAATCACACAGATATCTAGCTGAAGAGCTTATAGACTTTTGAACTTTATTCACTTCAGTTAGGAAAAAGTTCATTTTAAAAACAATAATTTTAAAATATCTTTCCAATGTTAATTTGAAGGCATTCATACATATTTAGTTTTCTACACTAAATATAGTATTTCCAAGACAAAGTAGAACTATAGGGCACTAAGTTGTAAAACAAAGACAATTCTAGGCTATTTTAAAAGGATAATAAGGAATAGTTTCCAGATAGGTGTCAATTTAATTTACATGATAGGAAATGTGCTACCTTAATTCTCACCTTTCCTCCTCCTTGGACATTCTTGCTCCATCCTCCTTCATACTTTGGGGGAAATCCAAGCATATCACAAGATTATTAGAAAGAGTTCTGAAAATTCACACCTCTGAACAAGACGGGGAGACAATCTTTCATAGTCTCAATATATAAAGTCTGAATTAAGTCATTTAAAAATACATACATAGCAGTCACTTCAAGTTCTCTACAATAATAGCACAAGCTAAATTATCTCTCTCAAACAATCCATAAGCAAAATACAGGAATTTGTTGGTACTTATGCATTTCCCTGTCTCTCTGAAATTATAACCCCAAACCTTCTGATTTTGTCCCAGTGAGATAAATTCAAAGACCTTGTCTCTTGCCTTTGGCATTAATATGAGAAATGACTCAGACACCTTCTCAAATGTATAGACCTTTCTAAAATGGCACAAGGCAGATTTAAATGGGTATAATTTCAAAGCTGAGCAAAAAAGATTAAATGTTCACACTACAGATTGAACATCTCTGAAGAGATTTTAGGGTAAGTCCCCTTTGAAAATTCTGCCCTTGAGTGATACTTCACTTTTCATCACACATTTAGATTTTCATTTCATTTTTGCTACTTTCACAGAGCATTCTGAAACTGTTTCTCCCCTGTGGTTGCACTTTAACACTGGATCTAATAGCAGAAACCACTTTCTTTCCCCTTATCTTAAACATGAGCACAATCTGAATAAGTTAATTTTATTTCCCTCCTGTTGTGGAAGTTCAGTCCAAATGTCTATAAACAGATTTCCAAGTTATCTCTCCCATATTTAGATTTGAACAGTTCATCCTTTACAAATACAGATTTGAAAACTATTCCCACAAATCCTTTAAAAAAGCCTATTGCATTTCATTTTGAATGACTGCAATTTGTTGGAACAGCAAGCAATAAGACTATACATATTTGCATATACACTAAAAAATTATATAATCTGAAAATTCTCTTTTACTAGCAATTTAGTAACACATTGTCACATCTTTCCTGATGGAAGTACAAAATGTAGCCTTTCATAAAATGCTGCATTTTTCTGAAATAATATTTTTAGGTAATAGCTTTTAAGTTTTGAATAACACTAACCATAGTCTAACACCTAGCCCTTTTGTATTTAAATAAAGACCATAATTTCTCCTAAAGAGGCTTTAATGAAATTAGATAAAGTTGCAGCAAAAGAGAGAAAAGGAAAGAAAAAAGAAAAAAGTAAGGAAAGAAGATAAGAACTAAAATAACAGAGTAGTAAAACACAAAAATAAAGAATTCTCTCCCGGCTTAATGGTGTAAGGATAGTACTGTATTTCCAACTGAGGCTTCCCTAGAAGTAAACACAGCAAAGAAACAAAAACCTTTTATGTACGAATATCTCTTAAATTTATGTCTCTGAAGTGAAAAGTAGAGGCCCCACAAGTAGAAACTGTAACTATGACCAATCACAGAGTCACACACTGCCTCGCCTATATTAAAAGCATTTATTGAGCACATTATAGACTTGAAATTGTTTTAGGAGATATCTATGAAAGAGAGTATCATTTCAGGATGGTTTATTATGATGCGAGTTATTCTGAGCAGGAAAAATCATATAGAAAAGCTGTAGACATTAAAAGTCAACAGTGTCATCTACAACAAAGTTGCTCTGAAAAGCAACTTATGCCCTTGTGGTTTATGAGGTGAGAAAAAGAATTTACATTTAAGAAAAAAATTTTAACAAAATATACAACAGCTTGAATATCAACAGAAAGAATTAGAATTTGTGTAGAGTTCTCTGAAGGGCATTTGGTTGATCCATTGCTTTTGACATATGGCCTTCAAACTTGTTTTTAACCATGGAAACACTTGTTCAAATGGAAAAAAGAAAAAAAAAGATTACTTCTGATCCCTAGAGCTGCCCTAATACCTGATAATCTTCCAGTTTCCATCCACGTGCATCCTTAAAAGAAGATCCCTAAAGTCTCACCAGAACAGATGGAGAAAAGGGAAGGGTGAGGGGAAAAAGAAAGAGACGTGCTGGCGATCTTGACTGTCACTGTCCCTGATGACCTTATACAACTCTGGGGAAAATCTCACCCAAACCCCAATCCTATTTTGGGGCCTTAAGAAAAAGTCTAAGAGAATCGTAGAGACCTCTATCCTGACATTTTTGAGCCACTGAACCAGCAACTACCTACCTCCAGACTTCTCATTACAAGAGAAAAATAAGTCCTATTGTGTTTAAGTCACGGTGACTAATAGTCATATACCTAACTGATAGAATAGCCAACTACCTGGTATTATTCAAAGCATTTTGAGACACCCCTATTGCCTACATCCCTGCTGCCCACGTTCCTACTGCATCTCTTGACACATACACTGACACATCACAGCACACGTACACACGTATATACACATTCCCCATTCATCAGTTGGCCTAAGCCTGAAATTCCACAATTTAAGACTCACTTCCTTAGCATAAGTTGTTGATCTCATTCAAAATACAAATACCTCTAGAATTAGTAACACTTAAGCCTTAAACATTCATCCTTTCAACAATCGTTTATAGTTTATTTATTGTGTTGCCTAACACTTTATGAGGAATCTAAAAGTAAAGAAGACACAATCACTGCCTCAAGGGTGTTACACTCCAACTATAAAATCAGTCCTGAAGACTCACATTACAAATAGAGTCTAGGTGCTCAGAAAGATGTGTGGGCTTGTGTCATTGAGACTCGAGGAAGGTAAACCAAATTCATTAGGGTGAGTAAGGGAAGATTTCCCAGAGGAACCTCCATTTCAGTAGCATGGCCAGGACCAGTAAGAGAGTGTGTGTGCATGCGTGTGTGGGGGGGGGGGTGGGGGTTGGGAGGGGGGGAAGAGTGCAAGGTAAGAGTGAAGGGGTCAACAGAGGGTAAATTTTAGGCCTCTCAGTGTGGAAAATAATGTATATTTCGATCTAACTGGCCCATAGGGTATCTATAAGTATGCTATAGGAGAGGAAACGAAGAGTCTTATATACAATTTTATGAGTTTAAACTTTATGTTGGAAGTTAAAGAAAGCTACTGAAGGATTCTAATACATGTTATGGTGTGATTAGATTTGAATTTTATAAGATTATATTTTTCAGTAACATGTAGAAAGAATTACAGGGAGAAAAGGAGTCCAAAGAAGAAGTTATCTCAGAAACCTAAGGAAACAGTGATAAAGGCCCATGGCAGTAGCAGAGGCTGTGGCAATATGGCTGGTTAGGATATGATTATTGGAAAATACTTATTAGATCAGATGGATAGAGTCTGGTAACCAAGCAGATTTGAAAAGTATAAAAGCAGAGTGGTAGCAAATGCTGCCTAGATTCATCACTTGAGCAATAATAACATTTATAACTCTCCATACTACACTTTTAATAGATTCCAAACAAGTGGAAGAGTTGAGTTTTAAACACAAGCCACTATGACTCCAAAGCTTGATAGATAAACCATCTCTGCCTTCTACCACCAAGCAGCTGACATTGACATATACCAATATTAGGAAAAGGCATTTTGGTGGGGGATGACAGAAAGAATAGATTCACCTCATTTTTTTTTCTTTTATGCATATTCTGTAAAGAGGTGAGGTCTTAACATAAAAATTTTCACAGTATTTAAAAAATCTTTTCAACTCACTCTAAGTGAGAATACTTTCTGATGGAGATATTAGACGCTTATAAATAGTATATGGCCAGATGGAAATCCCATAACAGAGATTTAGATATGCCTGTATGGGGTTAAAAGTAAGTGATCAGTTTCAAAAAAAAAATTCTTCTGAAAAATGACAAGTATTCTGGTGCCAGTGCTATTTCATTGTGCTCACTTCTCTCCCTTTCCTCATCAAATCTGAATTTCCAGTCATTAGTCGTTGTGGAATGTGGGATTCTCTCAAATGAGGTTTCAACCTGACACCATCACAATGTCACCTTTCCATAGCTGAAATAATTTGAGGCATTCATATAATAACCAACACTAGAGATGTGTAAATAATCTGCCACAGGCCATCAGTGATTAGGATTGTTTGTCTAAAAATGTCCTTAGGTCAGCTAGCAGGATGCTGTTCTTCTAACCTCTTCACATTCTAGTTTTGTTTTGTTTTGTTTTTTCCATTAGCTGACTTCTCACAGGATGTGAAATTGACTGCAATGTCACAGAACCATGAAGAACTTTTCAGAATTAATCAAGACCATACAGCCTAGCCCATGTTTCATTCATCCTTAATTCTCAAATGAAGTCCATTGATGCTGTTTATAAAAGATGTCTGCATGGCTACTAATGCTCCCTTGTTCCTCAAAAGATGACTTCTCAGTCACAGAACATGTCTTAATTTCTTTTCTTAATCTCTCCTCAAAGTAGGACTACTCATAAGAAAAGAACAGATAGTTTATCCCAAGAAGAATGGAGGGTATCCTTGACTGTCTAAATTTGCTAATCTCCTGATATGAAATATTTGAAACTGCTTCAGCTGATCGCAATCCATCATACCTATGCAGACAAAAATCACTGACATCGAAAATTAAAATCCTGCACTATTTTATAATGCATATTTTGTTCACTAGACTGATAATGAGTTCTTTTTAAACGTATCACTGATTCAGCCACAAGTCACTGGCTGTCAAAAAATGGCAGATTGCTCTTCTGATAAAGTGACACAGCATGAAATATATCTTTGAACGTAGGCTGCTATTTAAATTGTGGTATTGCTTCCTTAGGTGTGAGCTTACACCTAAGGAAGCAATACCATTAATTGGAAAAGGTTTCAAGAAAGATCACAATGTGTTGCGACAATACACTGTCCAGTTATGTTTTTTGGACAAAAAGAATGAAAGAAAATAATGCTAATTTTCTATTCAGTCCATACAAACCGTTAAGTATGTTTTTCATGTGGGTAAATATTTATTTTCTGGTCCTAGATGTCATAGAAATGCTGTCATTCTGAAACTGTCTCTGTTTTACTACGATTTTTCTTTTAGACAGTTCTCTTACTTCAGTTCTAACACTATCATGTTCTTAAATTACTTAAAGATAATAATTACCAATCTTCCAAACACACCTTGGCGCCTGCTCTGCTCTGCTTGGTGTGATTTCCTTTGGGCAGGAGAGGCCTGGGCTTCTCTCCAGGTGGACTCACCATTCTGCATGTCCTATATGACAAATGGCCTCCCGCTGTAAATGTCTAGATTCAGACTCTTTCCCCAGATTACTTGTTTGTGTTTTTCATCAGTCCCAGAAGAGGAGCACTGTATGTTTTTTCCTGAAAGTCAAATTTAAGTTTTAGCAAAGACAAATGAGCCAGACCAGTTGAATCCGCCCAAGAAATCAATGAAGAGTTCAGTGTTGTAGCCAAACTACTTCACACCTCCCTGTTCAATCATCCAAAAGCAATGCCTTAGGACTTACCAACTCTAATTTGAAATCAATCTTATTCTCTCGCCAAAGAAAACTGGACATGTAGAGATATCCAACTGGAAAATCAATTTTGGTGAAGATGGCTAAATAGCATGTGATTTACATACTTATCACAGTGGCAATACTACTAAAAACCCATGTAAATTAAAGACATTTCCATTAAAAAATATATAGGTATTAAATGTGTTCTAGTTGCAACAGTCTCCATGTTTTGAATTTTACATTGATTTTCCCAATTTGATAACAGAATCCCCTACTCCTTTGCAAAGACAAAGATTACCCATGGAATGTCCTCCCAATTCTTTCTTTAGGGATGGAAAACTAATATGAGCAGAATCTGTGTGCATATCTCCTGAGCTTCATCTTGTGGTGAAGATCTGGCTAGCAGCAAACTTTCCTTCTCCCTTTCCCCTAGTCCAGTGCCTCCTGAACCACCAAGGACTCAGTCCAAAGTGTCCAGTTTAAGACAAAAGAGAGCTTAAAACATTTCTTCACAACGAAGACAAATTTACCAAGTTAGATTTTTCCTATGTGGGCTTTCATGCAACATTTATCGAGGCAGCCAACAGGCAAGGTCCTGTGTCAGATCCTGTAGAGGAGATAAAGACGAATATGAGTATAGGAACTTAGATCTAGCAGGGGAAAACCCAAGTATGTAAATGACTGCAATAAAAAGATACTCATCCTTCAGTTCTCAGCTTAAATGTTCCTTCAGAAAGGCTCTCCTAGTCCTCCCTCCCTAAATCTAAATAGGTTTCCCTTGTTAGCTTTTCTCCTGGTATGATTTTGTTTTCCTTCATAGCACTTGCCATAATATGCAATTATATACTTACCTCATATTAATTTGTTTCATATTTGTCTCCCCCACTTAACTGTAAGTTAGAAGAAGGCAGGAATGGCTCTTCCTGTTTGTTTTTCCTTTTTCTCACTGTTACTCAGAACTTTGCACAAATGCTTAGCACAGTGAAAGGGGGGAGGGGGGAATGGATGCATGCAAAAATTTTACTCAATAACCAAAAGTGGAGTATAAAGAAAGTACAATTAATTGATCTGGAGAGACTTGGAAAAATTCCACAGAGGAAGAGAAATTTAGATAACTAGGATTTCAGTATTCAAAAGTGGAGGGAACAAATATATCCCCATTGGTTGCGGGGAAAATGTGAGCAAATACAGAAAAGGAGGAGAGTGCAAGGCATATTTCTGGAGTAGTGTGTTAGATTAGAATATCCCATTTATGAGAAAGGAAGTAAAAAGTCTGAAGGGAGGTGACAGAATAATTGTAGAAGTTCCGGTTGACGTACTAAGAATTTTGGCACTTGATTTTATAACACTTAGTCATAAAGGTTTTTGATCCTATATGTAACTCTGTTTCGTCATCTCAAAAATAGAAATAGCAATGCTAAATAAACTTTAACAAATTGATTTGGGGAGTAATATATCTGAAGGTTTTTTTTTCTATTTAAAAGATAATCAAAATTCTCGATATTGTTCACGTTGACTACAAAATCAATCTAATGTTTAAATGATGAGTGATAGAACACAGTGCTTGATTGGTGCTCTTTCTTCTTGGTCATTGTCTTCTTCACCTGAGATTTTACGAACTTTAGCACAGCATGTTGTGCACCAAAGGTTGAACTGTGTGCCACCAACTTCCCTGGTTGAGTTCAGATGCACTCAAATTAGCATTTGGGAAGTCAGTGTTTCCTTTGATGAGATTTTCAGCAAGAAGCTTTGTCCCGGGCTTCCCTGGTGGCGCAGTGGTTGGGAGTCTGCCTGCTGATGCGGCGGACGCGGGTTCGTGCCCCGGTCCGGGAAGATCCCACGTGTCGCGGAGCGGCTGGGCCCGTGAGCTGTGGCCACTGGGCCTGCGCGTCCGGAGCCTGTGCTCTGCAATGGGAGAGGCCGCCCGCGTACCGCAAAAAAAAAAAAAAAAAAGAAGCTTTGTCCCATTGGGTGAGGATCTGTTCTCATTTTCACTTTAATGAACATCACTCCCCCCAGTGGGTTAAGTGCTGGGAGGGGCTTCTGTGCCGGGTGGAAGCAAATGGCAAATTCCTAAATTAAACATAACAGGGCATCAAATCCAGCCTTTCCCATCCAGGATCATTAGAATGTGTTGCCCTGCCTACCTGGCTCTGCTACCTTCTGCACCTATGTCTTCTTGATCTTAAGCTTGGATTTGTCCTTTATAATTTTTGACTTTGGGTTTCCAAACTGGTATTTTACTTCTTGCCCGTCCTGACCTTCAAATTCTGTATATGCATTGAACTTTTTGCTTCCTTAATTACTTCTTTGGCCTGATAATAATCATAATTACAGTAAAGGCTAACATTACAGGGCACTTGATGTCTGCCAACTGCTATACACATATTATTGCATTCTTGAAATAATGCTTCATTATTCCTATCTCATAAATAAGAAAATGGAATCTCTAAAATGATAAATAACTTGTCTAGTTCACACATCTGGTAGAAGGCAGAGACAGAATTTATACCAGGTCGGTCTGATTCAACATCCCTTTTCTTTTTGACATTATCACACTAAATTTCATACTCCAGCTTTTTAACTCCTGCACATCCAAGCTCTTCTTTTCCTATTTGATGACTCAAAATCTGGGCTACACCTGTGTTCTGCCTTTCTCCAACTATCACTGATTTATGGAACTGTGGAAATAAAATCAGATTACATTTTTCACTTAGTTTGTTGGAAACACATTGCGTATGGAGTCAGAGACATTGATTAGAATCCAAACTCTTGAATTTCATACACGTTGCAAGTCTTTCGGAAAGTTGTTTATCTGTTCTGAACCCAGATGCCTCACCTATCTCATCTAGAGAATTTCACTAGATGATATATAGCAACACTTTCTCTCTCTGGGGTGTGCCCTCAGCCCCTCTGTGCTGGCACAATGACAGGCTCTATATCTATCTACTTCTGACATCCCACCATATTTGAAATCATATCTCTCATTTCCCTTGTGCTTTCTTGACAAAGCAGTGTTTGTCTTTCTTCTTTACAAGGATGCATTGTGCCCCATTTATAAGAGCCCACTGGAAAATCCTTTCAGTACCTCAGAAGGCTTACCTTCTCCTGAGTCGTTTTTCATTTGTTAGCCCTATAGACACTATGAACTTGTGAATCATGACATTCCTTCTTTGTTTTTGTTGCTAGAAAACTCTGAACCAACTATTAACCTACCTCTAGGGACTATTAAGAATTTTATGACATGCTTTTTGTATACTAAACTTATATTCAATTTCCCTTACTATTCATTATTTACCTGTGTTCTTATTGTCACAACCATTCATTCATTCTCTTTATCCTGTATAGGATATGCACTCCTATATGTACCTTAAAACTATTTTTTGAATTGGAGAATGGGGCAGAAATGTTTACTAATGAATGTATGTATACTAATGAATGAACGGATAGGTGAATAGGTAGATTCATAAATAAACAAACAAATAAATATAGTATGCCAGGACTTGCTTTTCTACAGCTACTGACCAAACAGTAAATTTTAGTTTTAATAGATTTGGGTCTTGATTATCCCACCAAAGTTTACACAAGTGTCCAAAAGCAGCATTGTCTTTAGAAAACTGAAAGTATCTTCAATAGTAGAATCATTAAAAATGAGGCCGCCAACAGAATAAAATCTGTCCGATATTCATTAGGACATCATTGAGGACAAAAATTGATATGTCAATTTTGCCTGCAAAGTAAGAAGTTCCCTATGTTTTTATTGATACCAGCCAAACTGAAGGGAATCACAGCATTGTCAAGTGAATCAAACAATTGGCCCTTATTAGGATTGTGATTCAAAAAGGCGTACACACCCATGTATAAAAGACCATTTTGTTAAGAATGGGGACATCCATCGACAGATGAATGGATAAAGAAGGTGTGGTACATATATACCATGGAACATTGCTCAGTCATAAAGAGGAATGAAACTGGGTCATTTGTAGAGATGTGGATGGACCTAGAGACTGTCATACAGTGTGAAGTAAGTC
Organism: Delphinus delphis; assembly: GCF_949987515.2. Lineage (NCBI taxonomy): Eukaryota > Metazoa > Chordata > Mammalia > Artiodactyla > Delphinidae > Delphinus > Delphinus delphis. The sequence goes on along the minus strand of NC_082685.1, from coordinate 103,953,793 downwards.
AGAAAGAGAAAAACAAATATCATATATTAACACATATTTGTGGAACCTAGAAAAATGGTACAGATGAACCGGTTTGCAAGACAGAAATAGAGACACAGATGTAGAGAACAGACATATAGACACCAAGGGGGGAAAGGGGGGATGGGATGAATTGGGAGATTGGGATTAACATATATACACCAATATGCATAAGACAGATAACTAATGAGAACTTGCTATATAGCACAGGGAACTCCACTTCGTTGTACAGTAGAAACTAACACAACATTGTAAAACAACCATACCCCCTGCAAAAAAAAAGAATGGGGTTACCACAGCCTTATAGGAATAATCCATTTGGATTTATAAAACTCTTGATCCGGCTTAGAACTCTGAATCTCATAGAATCACACTTCTTAGATGCTTTTTCTCACTCTCCTCTAAAACGAATTAAAACACCCCTATTTCCATTAGATTAGGGAAAAAAATGGCCTTTTCATTAGGACTGGTGTTTAAAGACCTCATTAGTATGAGAACAATATATGTGCTGCTACTAGAGTTATATCAATATTTGAAACCTGAAGAAATTCTTCCAGACTTTTATTTTACTCAGAAAATGTTTATCCAGCAACTACCATGTGCCAAGCACTGTGATAGATATTGATAACACAGTGATAAGTAGACAAAGCGTCTGTCCTCTTGGCTCTTACGTTCTATTAACGTAAACCAGTAATAGTGCAGTGAAGTCCAGACAGCACAGATAGTGACAAAAATAATATCAGATACTGATAAAGATTTTAAAGAAAATAAAACAGAGCAATAAGACTAAATTAGCATACAGTCAAGGAAATACTCTATTTAAAACAAAGGTAATCGACATGTACACACTGCTATATTTAAAATGGATAACCAACAAGGACCTACTGTACAGGGAACTCTGTTCAATGTTACATGGCAGCCTGGATGGGAGGGGAGTCTGGGGGAGAATGGATACATGTATATGTATGGCTGAGTCTCTTTGTTGTGTTCCTGAAGCTATCACAACATTGTTAATCGGCTATACTCCAATATGAAAAAAAAGTTTTAAAAAAGGTAATGAATTAGTGGCAGAGCTGAAGAGTCAAATAGGGAATACTTTCCAGAGATTAGCAGAAGAGGAATGTCATTACCACTCCTAGGTGGGAAGGACAAAGGAAGGAGGTTGTGTTAACTAGATTCTAAGGACTGGGGTCATCTGGAAGAAGCAGAAACCACAGTGCACCTGGAATGAGCTAGAGCCACAGAGAAAAAATAGGCATTGCTGGAGACACCACCCCAGAAACAGAGCGGGAGGAAAATTCCATCTCTGCATCAATGCCACTCATTGGCCAAATGCAACAGGAAGCCAGCTAACAGGCCAGACTAGAAAATACAGCTTGCCATAGTCAGCCCGTGTCCAACAGTCCAGTGGGAGATGGGCAAGGAAAGGATCTGAGGGCAAGCCTGGGTTTGCACAAAAATGGAGAGTAACCAGGGAGCAGAGGAGCTATTTTCAATAGTAGTCAGTGATGGTCATACTAGGAGGTGGTATTTGAGCAGGATCCTGAGACTGAGAAAGAGGAAGCCATGGGGACCTCTGAGGAGAGCATCCCAGGCAGAGAAAGAGCAAGTGTCAATGTATTAATTTCAGTAAAATGAATCGATTTCTGTGACAGTTAACTTCCAAAAGCCAGAAAAGTACATTAGAATACCAAGCAAGCAGGTTTAAACAGAAAACTGACTTTATTCAGTTAAAGTATAATTATTAAGGCTAAGAGTTGAAATGGTATGTGAAAAAATGGTATATCAGTGAGAAAATAATAGGGAAACATTTAAAAGTTAAACATTTGAGTAAAGTTTTAGAAAAGAAAAAAGAAGAGGGATGGAAGGAAGGAAGGAAAGAGAAAGAAGAGAGGAAGAGAGAAAGAGAAAAGGAAGGAAGGGAGGGAGGGAGGGAGAGGGGAGGGGAAGGGAAGGGGAGATGGGAGGAGAGAAGAGAAGAGAAAAAAAAGAAAAGAAAAGAAGCACTTAAACTTTCCCAGTAAGAGGGAAGGATTAGCAGTGACTGAGGGGAAATAGAAAATAGTACAACTAATAATCCAATAATCCAGTACTTGCTAAAACCCTTATATAAACTATTGCCCTTTTAAGTTGTAGTGATTTAATGCAGAAGCAAATCAGCATAGCATATAGAACAGAAAGGATAATGTCAGTTATTAGCAAAATTTCTCTAGAAAATTGTACGTAAAATTCACAGAATAGGAACATATAAGATGTGTGAATATGTTAAACATCAAGTGTTTGCTATATAATAACACAATTTTTCCTCATTTACCCAATTCTTACAGCCTTTCATACCTGTGAAAATTGTCTAGCAACAAAATTGTCAGGTATATGGTCAGAGACAAAGTAAAAATCTTCTATTATTACCTACTGTATTATCTATCAGTAAGCTAATTAACCTAACTAATGAATACTGTAATAATCTCTGAATGTCTTGAAACTTAAAATTCTCTAAAGGTTGGATGATATAAATATTAAAATATTACATTTTTTAAAAAACCAAGCAAGATCAATTAAAGAATAGCCAAATAAATGGAACTATATGTCAGCCTTGTGCTAGAACTAGAGAATATTATATAGAAACAATACCTTAAAAGTGGTGAAGAATTCATTTTCCATCATTTCACATAATTAAAATATAGGCTGAGATAATTTTGTTAACTCACAAGAGAGAAATATTCTACTAAATCTGGTCAAAGATCTGCTTTTCTAAGGAAATAAAAGGAGTTCATTATATCCAGATTTAGGATAAATCTGTTCCTGTAAGCAGAGGCATCTGTTGTTACTACCATTTTTGTGTGTGTGTGAATATGGATTGAATATGAATTTTACTTTCTTAAGCTTCTTTTTCCATTTAATTTCCACACTCAAAGGTTCTGGAGAGATTTAAAGGGAAGTAGTTCCTCCCCAAACTCGAAAGGCTATATTTTAACTAGAAAGAAGAATAAGTGTAAATGTTGAGAAGCGATGTGCTTCTGTGCTTGTTTAGCCCAGTTTTAATAATTATCATAGTCTTGTATTTGTGAAAACCAAAGAGCACTAGAGCCCTTTGATAGCAGGAATATACCAAGTAAATCTGAAGCATCTGCTGCAGGCCTTGCAGGATGAAATGGAGGGGAAAAGCAGGGGATGTGTTTCTTCCCTTAAAATTAAATGAACATATACCCAAAGAAAATGGCTACTGCGATGGTTGATTATCACAGCTGAAGTCCAGGCTCTTAGCCTGGGCTTAGCTTCCCTATGTATCAGTATGAGATTTACATACACATCACCAGGTTTCATTTCTACAGCTACAGCTTTGGCAGAGAAGTTAGGAATGCTGATATCAGAGGCAATCAGAACTGGGCCGCAGGCCCAGCTATGCATCTTTGCAGCTGTGTGACCCAAGGTAAGCGGTTCACCTTTGCAAACCTCATCAACTTCATGGGATGGTGAGGACAGTAGGAGATAAAGCTTATCTCCCCACTACTGAGGGTTTTTTCCAGGTCCAAAGACCTGCACTGGCTCTCTACATGTTCTATTTGTTCAGAAAAGACTTTTCTGATTAGTAAATTTGAAAAGAATAACTCTTCACACTTAGCTCCAAGGAGCAAGCCTGGCCACCAAAGTCATAGAGAACAAAGGTATGTTCTGCTTTCCCATGCCTTCAGTCTTACCTGGGAGGCTTGTCCCAGTTCAGCCTTGTCATGATTGGTGGGTGACTTAAAGCCACATCTTCTAACATCGTCTCTATTAATAATCAGGGTGGGGCTTCCCTGGTGGCGCAGTGGTTGGGAGTCCGCCTACCGATGCAGGGGACGCAGGTTCGTGCCCCGGTCAGGGAGGATCCCACATGCCGCAGAGCGGCTGGGCCCGTGAGCCATGGCCGCTGAGCCTGCGCGACGGGAGCTGTGCTCCGCAACGGGAGAGGCCACAGCAGTGAGAGGCCCGCGTACCACAAAAAATAATAATAATAAAATAAAATAATTAGGGTGATACCCCTCTGTTTCTCGTATTTATCTTATTTCTCAACAAGTTTAGAAGCCTGATGGGGAAGAGGAGTGCTATTTACTAGGTGCACCTTTGGAGATCCCAATATTTACTGCGATTATTTCTACTGTCATTGGTCATTCACTGATTTGGGAAAAGGGAAAGGGTTAAAATTATTGAGTACTCTCCATCACCATTCCTCAGGATTTTATTAGCATCTATTGGATAAATTATAAAATATTGGAACAGTGTAGAACCTTAAAGACCATCTAATCCAATGTCATCTTTATACAAATAGGAACCTTAGTTCTTAAATTGATCACAGTCCTCTAGTTAGTCAGGGACAGAATCAAGACACAATCCAAATTTTCAGACTCCCAGTCTGATCTTCTTCTTGATCCCTACTGTACCCTTGCATTACTCTAAATCAGCAACTCATTCTCAGTTTTTCTTTTGCCCTCTTTTTTAACTAATAAATTTCTCTTTTATTCTCGACTCAGAGTTAGGATTTGGAGAGAAACCAAGCACCTCAGAAATAAGGAGGGGAGAATAAAAAGCTTAGATCACTCAATTTGACTCAAATAGGAAGTACCATATTCATAGTTAATTTTAGTTTTCAATACTAAAATAAAGATTTGCCAGCTCAGCCTTTTACAAAATGTGGTTCTCAGACCAGCAGCATCAGCAGCATCCAGGAACTTGTTAGAAAGGCAAATTCTTGAGCCCAGCCCAAATCTACTGTATTAGTCAGCTAGGGCTGCCATGACAAAACACCACAGACTGAGGGGCTTGAACAACAGAAACTTGTTGTTACAGTTCTGGAGGTTTAGAGGTCTAAGGTCAAGGTGCCCACAGATTTGGTTTCTCCTGAGGTCTCTCTCTCTCTGGCTTGCAGATGGCTGCCTTCCTGCTGTGTCCTCGTGTGGCCTTTCCTCTGTGTGTGAGCACCCCTGGAGTTTCTTCCTCTTCTTATACGAAAACCAGTCCTGTTGGATTAGGGCCCCACTGTTATGACCATTTAACCTAATTGCCTCTTTAAAGGCCCTATCTCCAAATACAGTCACATTCTAAGGTATCAGGGTTAGGGCTTCAACATATAAATTTTGAGGAGACACAATTCAATCCATACACCTATTGAGTAAGCAACTGGGAGGTGTGGGCCCAGCCATCTGTGTTTTAATAAATCCTCAAAGTGATTTTAATGCAAGTTAACATGTGAGAGCTACTGTGCTAGCCAGTGAGGACACAATCTCACCATAAGGAAAGGGTAGCCTGGGCTGAAATGCTAAGCTTATCATGAGGATCTACAGATTTTTGAGAAAGGACTGATGCTGGTGCATGAACACACACACACGCAAAAATGTTAATCTAGCAGACTTCGGAACCAGTGTTGTTTTGGTAAGCATGTGAGTATAAAATAAAGGGAGCTCTGATCAGAAAGCCTAACTGTGGAGCTCGGGCTTAGGCAAGGATCTAGCCACCAAGGGCATGACTGTAAGCGTCCATCAAATACTGTGAGTGCCAGAAGCACGTGTAGTAGTGAACAGACTCGACCCTCCAGTATTCTCTCCAACTGGCCTTGGGAAGTGGACGGAACCTTTTGGACTGAGTAAACCACCCCACAGAATTATCTTGGTTCTTAGATAATTCTGGAAGTGATGGAAACTCAAAAGAGAACTGATGCTCTGTTTTAACACATTGAAGCCTATCTTGAAATGCAGATGTAAAGAAGAAGGGGTAATACATTAACTATATCATTATTGAAATCAATTAATCTCAAGGAAAAGATTACTCTGCTTCCTGAATGAGGTGGGAAAGGGTTAAAGAGAAGGACATATTTTAGGATTTAAAACCCTAGCTGATGCTCAGAATCACCTGAAACGATTGTCAAAAAATAGATTTCACAGGCCTACCCCTGTCTGACTTAAAAAGAAAGATAGGGCCCAAGCCTCAATGCTGCCTGGTTTTCCAAGTGAGTAGAAAGTTGGAATAACATACAGAATTAACTGAATTAGTAGTTCATCATTATTAAGCAACAGAGATACAAAAATAGGACTCATATTTTTTGTCACATATTTTATGAGACCTGGGAAAAGAAAAGAAGAAAATAAAGTGAGAGAAGCTTATCACAAAATAACTCCAGATTAGAATTTAGATATTATGACATGATATAGGAAATGGAATCAAAATTACTTCCTCTCTCTCTCTTTTCCCTTACCCTACTGTGGCTCTCTACACGAAGCTGTCCGGCACCTTGACCCATTCACCACAATCAGATAATGTGGTGGATGCCAACACTTGAGCACTGGTAGCATGACACCACACTCATTTTTTAATTACTTACTCTTCTTTGCCAGTTCATATTAATATAATTGCTCAAGAATATAGATACAGCTTTGTCAAAATTTAGAATGAACTTTAAAAAATCGATTTCTTCATAGGGTAAGGATCTAAACAATCCCCTGTGATAGTTATAAAAGAGATTCTAAAAATTAACTCAGCCCTTTATCCCCCCAAAATCTGAAACAAATTTGGCTGATTTCAAAACAAATTAAGTAAAATAATCTCCTTTTGAAATCTTGGAATGATATTATGCTGTCTTCTTGTCATGCATCTGTGTTTCTAAAAATTCCCTTTCCTTTTATACTAAACTTAGTTTACTTTTATATAAAGACCTTGCTTCTGTTACTCATGTTCTAAAAACTGCCTCCTTGTTTTTAAAAAATTAGCCTCTAGATGTGTGCAAATTGAGATCATGTGCTTTATCTTCCTAACATCAACAATGATGACCAGAAACTCTGTTACATGGTCATTACTAGTTCTACCTGTAACACAGACCTGAAAAATTGTTGCCCACAATGAGGACATGTTTATATGATGTGCATAATAAGTCGATAAGGTCCTTGCACAGGTTTGATTAGATCATGCAAGCAAAATTACATTGCCTTCTTTATTTCAAACAGCCTCTTCTATATTATCAAGTTTTTTTCATTAGTTTTCACTTTTGTCCTTCTTTTTGCAGCCTTTTCTGCTACTTTCCACCATGCTGACTACTTGAACCATATTTTATAAAAGGTCATCAGCAATAACTCATTGGTATAATTTTCACATTCATCTGTGGATTCAACTGTGTGGCAGTTGGCAATCCCAACACACTTGATATACTTCCCATAATATCACAGAAAGATTGCCTTTAAATAACTCTTCCATCTGCCTAGATACCAATGGTGAAGAGGTTTCAAATTAATTTTGATAGGTATAGCTAAGAATGTTAATGAGCTTGTTTATATCATATTTGTCTCCCAAACATGAATGTGAAAACAATATAGAGTATACTTATTCTTTAGAATCTCCCCCGTGTCTCCATATAAACTTTGCACCTGTCCCAGATCTTTCTTTGGAGCTTTATGATCTGTTGGCAACATTATACAGCTACCTTTGTTGGAATTAGAGAACCAATGGGAACATTCCATGTGATTCCTGTGGTTTGTCTGAACACATCTCCCCTTTCCCTGAAAGCAGTTAAGACAAACAGGTGCAGAAGACAAAATGTAGCATTTGCATACAATTCCCATTGATTTATGGGACAATTGTTTATTGAATTCTTCTGCAGACTAAAGAATTTAACAGGGGCTTCTCTGGTGGCACAGTGGTTGAGAGTCCGCCTGCCAATGCAGGGGACACGGGTTTGTGCCCCGGTCCGGGAGTATCCCACATGCTGCGGAGCGGCTGGGCCCATGAGCCAGGGCTGCTGGGCCTGCGCGTACGGAGCCTGTGCTCCCCAATGGGAGAGGCCACGGTGGTGAGAGGCCCGTGTACCGCAAAAAAAAAAAAAAAGAATTTAACAGGTGCTGGGAGTTATGAATGAGGTATTCTCTTTGGACCTCAAGGAGCTTACAGTAGCAAATGAAAAAGTATAGTGTCACAACATAATTTGTTCCCTTGAGCAACAATTTTAAGCAAAATGTTATACAGGAGATGGGTGAAATGAATGTGGAATCTGTCTTCTAGGAGTTCACAGTCAAATAGGAGAGAGGAAGTAAAAAGTAAAGAAAGCTGGAAATGACAAGTAGCATCGGTGAGGCATAAAGTACACCAGGGATTGAAAGGAGAGCAGCAGCAATATGATCAGGAATGATCAGAGCAGAGCCTCTGTTATTTTAATAAACAATAATTATAAAAGGTTATCAGAGAAATTTCTTTTTATGAGAAGGACCCATGGAGAAAAAAATCCTAAAATGGATATTAAAATTATTTTCCAATATGTATCAGAATAACAGGATACAATGTACTTGATGGTGTATGCTAAATAGAAGCACATTTGCCTAGCATCTGATGTGCAGTTTTCCACAGTGCTTTTGTTGGAAGTTGCCAGAAGCCTTCCAGGTGTCAATCTTTTCCCCGGAAAGACATTTTCCATTCCCACCTCTCTACACATAGCAAGCATGACATTAAATGCTAAAAGGCCACTGTCGAATTTTAGTCTAAAAAGGATCCTTATGAATCTGCCAAATATTTTTTAACTCCAGATATAACTTTCATCAGCAAATGTAACATGAAAAATAAATAGGCAGCTGGCTTTCAGGGTCCATGTGTTGAGCATCTGGAAAAATTAGTCTTCTAGAGAGTGCCACGTTACTGTTCTTCCATAGCTAAATCGTGGCCATTTACTCCAAAATATTCAGTGTGGTGCCTTTCTAAATGACAGAGTTTAGTGAATAATTAAATCACACTATTAAAAAGGGAGAGGTATTACATGGTAAAACCAAATGGTCTAATGTAAGTCAAGTTTCATACCTTGCAGTTTGGGTCTTGTACATTTACAGGTTTTATTTTCTCAGTGTTTCACTTTATCCATCAAAACTCCAAATCCCTTAAAGGTTAGTATTAGATTGCCTTGACTTCTACTGAAAGAAGGTCTTCTTCCCCACCCTTTTCACACATCTCACTCTACTTAGGACTGAACAAAAATGAAACTCACAGGAATACAAGGTCAATACTAAGTATTTTATGAGCAAAAGATGAATGCAAGCTATGATCTGAAGAACAGACTTGTATATCAAAAGCTGCTAATCATTCTCAAGACCCTGGAAGTCTGTCAACAAGGAAGTTAAAAAGCTCCCATCCTAGGAGGTATCCGAAATTGGAAGCAGGAAATACACACAGGTATCCGGAGATGAGAATAAGGGTTCAGATGTAGGGCAGCTCAACACATTCTGCCAAACACTTCCACCTCACCCCGCACTGTTTTCTGTGTGTGGGGGTCACCAGAACGTCCAGCTGCTTCACTCCACAGCATCACAAAGGTGTCATTCCACCTTTGTGGAAAGGACACACCTCATCCTTTAAGGCCTTGCTAAGAACTCACCTTCATCCTGATTCCTCACCTTAAGTTCCCAATAATCTTTCTTTTCTCACTTCCTGTACCATTTTCAGGTCTATTCTGCACAATTGAAATGAGTATCTGACTATTTGTACTGTTAAATAGCAGTTTATAAAAAGAGGATGAGAATCAGGCTCAGAAAACCTGAGACAAGGCTGGACAGAAGATAAAGCTTAGGCACTTGAGTGGTCCAGCCCTGGTGGAAATTCAGATGCAGGTGGTCGCAAGCTGGAGCTTGGAACTAGTGAAGCATTCTACAGAAGAAACATTCACTAAATACCTGTGCCAAAAGGTAAGGTCAAAGTGGTAGTTCAGAACCATAGATCAGACAAGGCCAGGAGGACAGAAAAAGTGTGGAATATTAGAGCAGGCAACAGACCTTGGAATCCAGAGAGATTCTAAGAAGGATAGATTGTGTTGTGAAGGATAAGTGACACTGTGTATTTAAAATAGTTTTCCATTCTCCCCTAGCAGCCCGAACTCTTTCCATTCTCTCTGAAGAATCTTGCCCATATGACCTCACATGAAATCTTTCTTTTCTGAGTTCTATTTAAAGCCATATCTACTTTGAGGACATAGAAGGTCCCTGCCAGTAAGCCCCTATAAGCAGGGATCATAGCAGAGTACTTTGATTTTTCTGCTTCTAATTGCCAAGCCCAACCTAGAAAAAAAAATGAATGTGGAAAAATATAGGATTTTTGTACATATTTAAAGTCAGGTTATTTTTAATGTGCTACTAAGGTATTATTTGACACACTGTTTATAAAAGAATGAATATCTCCAGTTTTTTCAGCTCTGGATTCTTGTGTCCTCCCTATGCTTTGCTGTGTCTGATTGCCTTTATTTCACTTAGATGCCTTGCCCTACCATGACCTCCTGAAAAGTTATCACACAACTATTTTTAAAGAGTTAAATAAATTATAAAAGTATTTCACATATTCCACCTCCACCTGCAGCCACTAGCTGGCATTTCTTTCTGCTTTGAAATAGCAATTTCTGATCCCCAGAGGCTTATCAGAGTGAAAGACACTTTCCTTTCTAGTGTATCCAGAGGACTAAATCAGCAATAACTGATTTTAGAAAGTTGTTGACACCTACCCATACCCAATAAAACTATTAATGGTCATACAAAAGTAATATGTAAAAAATTTTAATTTGAATTTTTGATTACCTTTTAGTGAATTAGAAATACAAAATATTGAACAACAAAACACATACCACACATAACAAATAAAATTAATGAGCTAATTAAAATTGTAAACAGACGAATGAAACCCAAAATCCAGTCAATACCAAAGGGAGAGGAGAACACAAACCATGTTCATCTTTCAGGAGATAGTTCTCCAGCTAGGCTCCTGCTTGCTTCAAATTCTCCTAACGGACCCCTGAAACCAGAAGGTAATTGCTGCTCCTCCTTTCTTTTTATGATAGAATATCAAAAGTTATTTAGCTGGTTATGTGGCCACAAAGCTAGAGAGTAGATCAGCCAGCCTCCCTTGCAGCTACATATGATCAAATAACTGAGTTTTGGCCAATGGGATATGACTGTAGGTAGTGTGTGACAAATCCAGCTTTAGGCCTTTCTCCATTCCTGCAGGTTGGAACATGATCATGATACTAGTGACCCTGTAGACAAGGACAACTGACCTTATGTAAAAGAACTCACATATTACTATGACTTGAACAAAAGAGATAAACTTTAATCTTATTGAAACTCTTATACTTGAAGGGTCCCTTTGTTTCAGCAAAAGATTAGACTTTACCCTAAACATAACATCCATCGATCTGTATCCAAGCCTCATTAAAAACTGCCCCCTTCTGCCTTACCTTAGTCCAACCCAACTGTATGAAGACTGTCCAAACACACCTCCCTACTGAAAATGGGAAACTAGCTCCAATTATATTAACTGGGTGAAGAAACAGATATAGTTCTCCCTGTATCTATGACTAAGAGCTTAAGTTCCTGGGACAAGAAGAGACCATCAGTTTTCAACAACATACCAGATATTGTTTTAATCAGGATCCTTCTCATTGTAAAATACTCTTACTTGCAGGTTATAAAGCAAGGGAGCTTCAAATAATGCTATAGATACACAGAATCCACAGCAAAGTACAAAGAGGATTCAATGGAACTGACGTCATCAAGGAACTGAGACAATTTATTTCATCTCTCAAGATTCACATGGCTTCTAGTTTCTGCTTCTCTCTGCACAGTTCCTCTGTCCTCTTCCTTCTGTTTGCAGACCAGCTTTCTGGCAAGGAGATCACCAGTTCCTTTGGACTCTCCATTACCGGTGCTACATAGGGAACAGGGTCTCAAAGAAAGGGATGATGGGCAGAGATACTCCAAAGCAGATCCACCAAAGATAAGTTCTTAAATCTCTTCTTTTTGTTCTTACGAGACCTCTCCCTTGATGCCCTTCCTCCACCACTACGAAAATCCTATCTCTGATGGGGAGACCTTCTTTCTAGGTCTCTTGGTTCTTTGCCTCCCTGATTCTATGAAACCTCAAAGCAGTCAGGATCTGTGCCCATGCCCTGAGCTAATACAAACACCATCACCCAAAACTGTCTCAGCCCTTCCCCAGAATTCTACCTCTGTATCTTTTCATCTATCTGTGATCTCCCTAACTTTTCATCCAATTAACATTTTAGTTACTGATTTTATCTACACCTGACACCACTGCTCATACACAGGATGTATCACGGGGTATGGAGTAAAGAGTCACTCACTCTGGGTCTCACTCAATAACGCCTCAAATAAACTTCTAATAGTCTCTCTGAATTCTTTTATATGTGTAGTCTTCAGTATACACTTAAGATTTCGTTCATCAAAAAACTTTAATAGCCAATTACTAGATACCTATAGTGTATCACAAATTACTTTTTATTAATTGACCTTTTATATTTTTAATTTTCTTTTTTAATTTATTATTTTATTTATTTTATTTTTTTGGCTGCGTTGGGTCTCCATTGCTGCGCGCGGGCTTTCTCTACTTGCGGCGAGTGGGGACTACTCTTCGTTGCGGTGCACGGGCTTCTCATTGTGGTGGCTTCTTTGTGTTGTGGAGCACGGGGTCTAGGCCCGCAGGCTTCAGTAGTTGTGGCACATGGGCTCCGTAGTTGTGGCTCGCAGGCTCTAGAGCGCAGGCTCGGTAGCTGTGGCGCACGGGCTTAGTTGCTCTGCGGCATGTGGGATCCTCCCAGACCAGGGATCGAACCCATGTCCCCTGCATTGGCAGGCAGATTCCTAACCACTGCACCACCAGGGAAATCCCACATATTACTTTTTTTTTTTATTTATTTTTCTTTATTTTTTTATTTTTTTTAACATCTTTATTGGGGTATAATTGCTTTACAATGGTGTGTTAGTTTCTGCTTTATAACAAAGTGAATCAGTCATACATAAACATATGTTCCCATATGTCTTCCCTGTTGCGTCTCCCTCCCTCCCACCCTCCCCATCCCACCTCTCCAGGCTGTCACAAAGCACCGAGCCAATATCCCTGTGCCATGCGGCTGCTTCCCACTAGCTATCTACCTTACTGCGTTTGTTAGTGTGTATATGCCCATGACTCTCTCTCGCCCTGTCACAGCTCACCCTTCCCCCTCCCCATAACCTCAAGTCCGTTCTCTAAGAGGTCTGCGTCTTTATTCCTGCTTTACCCCTAGGTTCTTCATGACATTTTTTTCTTAAATTCCATATATATGTGTTAGCATACGGTATTTGTCTTTTTCTTTCTGACTTACTTCACTCTGTATGACAGACTCTAGGTCTATCCACCTCATTACAAATAGCTCAATTTCGTTTCTTTTTATGGCTGAGTAATATTCCATTGTATATATGTGCCACATCTTTTTTATCCATTCATCCGATGATGGGCACTTAGGTTGTTTCCATCTCCGGGCTATTGTAAATAGAGCTGCAATGAACATTTTGGTACATGACTCTTTTTGAATTATGGTTTTCTCAGGGTATATGCCCAGTAGTGGGATTGCTGGGTCATATGGTAGTTCTATTTGTAGTTTTTTAAGGAACCTCCATACTGTTCTCCATAGTGGCTGAACCAATTCACATTCCCACCAGCAGTGCAAGAGTGTTCCCTTTTCTCCACACCCTCTCCAGCATTTATTGTTTCTAGATTTTTTGATGATGGCCATTCTGACTGGTGTGAGATGATGTCTCATTGTAGTTTTGATTTGCATTTCTCTAATGATTAATGATGTTGAGCATTCTTTCATGTGTTTGTTGGCAGTCTGTATATCTTCTTTGGAGAAATGTCTATTTAGGTCTTCTGCCCATTTTTGGATTGGGTTGTTTGTTTTCTTGTTATTGAGCTGCATGAGCTGCTTGTAAATTTTGGAGATTAATCCTTTGTCGGTTGCTTCATTTGCAAATATTTTCTCCCATTCTGAGGGTTGTCTTTTGGTCTTGTTTATGGTTTCCTTTGCTGTGCAAAAGCTTTGAAGTTTCATTAGGTCCCATTTTTTTATTTTTGTTGTTATTTCCATTTCTCTAGGAGGTGGGTCAGAAAGGATCTTGCTTTGATTTATGTCATAGAGTGTTCTGCCTATGTTTTCCTCTAAGAGTTTGATAGTTTCTGGCCTTACATTTAGGTCTTTAATCCATTTTGAGCTTATTTTTGTGTATGGTGTTAGGGAGTGATCTAATCTCATACTTTTACATGTACCTGTCCAGTTTTCCCAGCACCACTTATTGAAGAGGCTGTCCTTTCTCCATTGTACATTACTGCCACCTTTATCAAAGATAAGGTGTCCATATGTGCATGGGTTTATCTCTGGGCTTTCTATCCTGTCCACATATTACTTTTTAAATAAAACCCCAAATGATTTTTATAAATAGCATAATTATTATATCATAACTTATGTATTCAAATATTATTTCTTATAATATTAAAAATTTGTTTTAGCTTTTGTGTGTGTGTGTGTGTGTGTGTGTGTTTTGTTTTAGCTTTTTAAAAACATATTTTGAGGAAAGAAAAAAAGGGAGGGCGGGGAGGGCCTTGCTCAACCTCTGAAAGGCTCACTTGGATTTTATCCCCACACATTCATACATGTCTTAATGAAGTTAGTGGTTGCAGAGAGGTGAGGAAGAAGTAACAAGTCAGTGGACAATACTGGGAAGACTGGCCAGAGAGGTAAAGAGGAGGGAGATTATTTTCAACTGGAAAGGTCATAGGAGGACACAGTACTTAAGTTGGCTTCAGGATATATTTTGTGTAAAGTGAATGATATGAACCTAAGAGAGAGGGATGAAAGGGGAAAAGTATGGGAAGAAAAGAAGAAAGTCATTTGACAGGCTAGGTTCAAGAAACAAAACATTGTGCTCTGTAAACAGACACAGGAGAGGCTTCTCTACAGCCCTCTACTGTTTCATATATTCCACAAGGTTACAACACTCTACTTCTAGAGATTCATTTTGGGGGGACTAAGCAAAGTCCTCAATAGAGTAATATATTAGGTCTGTATCAGTGATGAGAAACTCTGTTGATTGCCTTGTGTAACTGAGAAGGGAGAGAATAAGGCACAGACTATGCAGGTGAGTCTTGCTGGGGTGGGCTGAGGAGCGTTACATGGAAGCCCGTAGTGGAGGTTGAGCCTGGGAGGACAGCCTTGTGGTAAATGGATGAGCTGGAGTTGGGCCACACACACTCTGCCGTGACACACACAAAGGGAAGAGTATGATAAAATACCCTGGTTTTTTTCCTCTATTACTGTTTTGTCCTGAGCCATCCTGGAAAGAAAGAAAGTGACAAGAAAGGGAATTGAAGTTATAGAGTACCCAAATATGAGATACACAAAGGCACAGACTGTGTCTAATTTGTTTCTGCTTTATCCCAGAGCCTAGAACAGTGACTGACACTCAAATATTTGTGAGGTGTGTGAACAAATGCCTACTCTGTGACGGGCCCTATAGCTTGGAGAAGCTCATTTAAGTCTCACACATAAACACGAACGAGGAAATTGAGGTGCAGAAAGAATAAGAATCTTGCCCGAGGTCATCCAGCCAGGGAATGGCAGGGCCGGATTTCAAATCCTAGTCTAATTGACTAAAGCCCGTGCTATGACCCACCATGAAACACTTCTTCATTAGACAGGAAACCAGACTGTGACTACAGTGCACAATAATCTCAGTTTGGCAGAGCTCACTCTGATGATAGCATCATTCAGATGGAAACTGGAGGAACTGGTTCTAAGGAAGGGGGGCGGGAATATTAAGTGAAGCTGAGCGATCAGGCTGACTATATTTTATGGTCTCAAATTTGGTTCGCCTGCCATTTAATTAGGACCAGAATTAGTTCAAAGCACAAATGAGAAGTTATTTTTCATCTCTGCTTCTCTCTTTGGTTTAAAATTCGATAGAAGAAAAACAGAAACTAGTCCTTCATTAAACAAGCAGCCTCAGAATCTATCATATCAGTATTGAAAAGCACCATGTAATTTCTTAGTTTCAGAAATCTCAATCTGCTGCTAATGAAATTCCATGAAGGCTGCAATAACCAATTACTCAGAAATATTTTGGTGCTTTTTGGCAGACTTAAACTGAATTATTTCTATATCTAACCGTTTCTATTAATCATCGCAAGCTCAAAGACATTTATTCTAGTACTCTACAGAACAGTAAATGATAGAAGAATGAAAAGATAGGATGAATAAGTGGGAGGAAATATATATTAAATAGTACCATTCATTTTGTGTTCATTACTAATGGACATTGGCAGGTGACATTGTGCATTCAGGCTGCTAAGTCTGCTTCTGAATGTTTCTACTGAATACCAGAGCAGTGTGATGCAACAGAGACCAAACTGACCACCAGTCTTGTACCCACCAGTAAAGAACGGAAATGAGTCATCTATTTTTCACCCACACTCTTGGAACCAAACATGAAAGGGAAAAAGTTTAATACAAAATACAACTCCATCTTGTTTATTGTCCTGTCCACGTCTGCTAGAACAGTGCCTGGCATGAATGTTTATGGCATAGATGCTTAATAGATATTTGTCGAATGAATGAATAAGTGAATTTCTTCTAGTGTTCCCTCGATCTCAATATAGGAATATGCAAGAAGGCAAGAACAAGGGAACACTGTCGATTACCCACAGAGCTCTTGAGTTTGCTGAGACTGCAGATAGACTTATAGCCAAGATCCACTTAGACAACTAATAAACATCTTGAACTTAACATGTCCAAAACGGAACTTCTCATTTCCTCCCCTGTAAATTGGTCTCCCCCAATCTTCTCTCAGTAAATGTGCTTCCATCTAACCAGAAGCTCAGGGCAAAATCCTAGAAGTGATATTTGATTCCTCTCTTTTCCTCATTCCCCTTATCCAAACCCTCAGCAAGTAAACTCTGCTTCCAAAATGTATCTTGAATCTCATCACTTTACCATCTCCATTATTACCACCCTAATCCTACCACCATTGTCAAACATCTGGACTACAACAACCTCTAATTGGTCTCCTCACTTCTAAGTTTGTCCTTACGCCATTTAATCTTCATCCAATTATGCACCAGGTAATTTCTTAGTTTCAGAAACTATGATGATTTTAATTATAAATATTATTTCACTTCTGTGCTTATAATTCGCCAAAGGCTTCCTTTTGTACTTAGAACAAAAGTTGAATTTGCCATTATTTCCAGGCCATGTGTAGTCAGGACTCTTCACTAACTCTCTGACCTCATCCTCCATGACACTACCCTTCTGTCTTCACCATGCTGGCTTGCTCTCTTCTGTTTGAACCTTCTCATAGCAAGGCCTTTGCAGCTGCTGTTTCTCTGTATGGAATTCCTTTCTTCCAAATCTTCATGTGGCTGATTCCTTCTTATCATTTATGCTTTAGCCCCAAATGTCCCTATCTAGGATGCCTTCCCTGAATAATGTTGCCTCCCACACCAGGTATCACTCCACCTTGTTCTATTATCTCCAAAGAACTTAATGTTATCTGAAATTACATTATAAATATACATGCTTGGTTACTGTGTATCTCCTAGCTAGGATGTAATTTTGATAAAAGGAGGGATCTCATTAGTCTTGTTCTTCATCATATCTCCTGGACCTCAAAAAACGTTTATTGAATGAATGAATGAATGTTTTCTGGAAGTCTCTGAGCAGTATTTGTGCTTGTTTGTGATACTTTTGTGGAGTGTTCATTGATCCTTATTTGATAGTATCTCTGCAAGCAGGATGAAAACTATGATTGAGACAGAGTCTTTTTATATTGGTTTTGGAGCAGACTCTCACAGCCCTCGCTTCAGGAAACACTTTTTTTTTTTTTTTTTTTGCGGTATGCGGACCTCTCACTGCCGCGGCCTCTCCCCCCGTGGAGCACAGACTCCAGACGCGCAGGCCCAGCGGCCACGGCTCACAGGCCCAGCCGCTCCGCGTCACGAACCCGCGCCCCCTGCCTCGGCAGGCGGACCCCCAGCCACTGCGCCACCAGGGAAACCCAGGAAACACTTTTAAACTGCCAGTGTATCACAGAGCCATTTCTGACACATGTATATCAAAAATGAATTTCCTCAGTTCTGTGTGTATAGCATTCAATTTTTTTTCTAAGTATTACCCACATCCAGCATGTCCATTATAGCTAAATTATTATTTTAACCACACATTTCCCACTGCTTCTCTGCCTTCCCGCCTTATTTTTACTTGTATTGATAACTTCCTAAATGTAAGTGGTTGTGTTCTAAATGCTGACAGAAAAAAAGAAATTACTCTTTACAGTGGCAGAGAGATCTGTTGTTACTTAGCCAAGTGCTTCTTCAAGTAGCTAAGTTCTCATTAGAAAGCCAACTTTCCAGAGTAGTTCAGAGTGTCGTTTAGAATGATCCCACTTTACTGAGCCAACATGTCATATCATGACACCCTGAGGCTACTTGCCCTGGAGCACCACCAAATGACACTGTCCCAATCACCACTAAATAATATGAACCCTGGGGCTTCCCTCGTGGCGCAGGGTTGAGAGTCCGCCTGCCGCTGCAGGGGACACGGGTTCATGCCCCGGTCCGCGAAGATCCCACATGCCGCGGAGCGGCTGGGCCCGTGAACCATGGCCGCTGAGCCTGCGCGTCCAGAGCCTGTGCTCCGCAACGGGAGAGGCCACAACAGTGAGAGGCCCGCGTACCGCAAAAAATATAAACATTAAAAAAAAAGAATAATAATAATATGAACCCTGAAGCCTGATCTTCAAAGTCTAAGAATGCAGCCTGTAAAATAAATAATGTTTTTTAAAAAACAAAGCTGTTCAAATATCAATCTTTGATTTTTTTTTTGTTTTTTTAACAGAAACTTTTGTTATTTTTTATCAAAAATTACACTGAATGCTAAATATCCACCTTTACATTAAACAAAGACAGTAATGGTAACACTAAAACAAAATACTAAAACCGAACAGATTTCTGGTGGTCATTATTTAATTCTGATTTTGGGGGGTGCTTTTTTGTCACAATAACAGGAATGTACTTATACAAAGGCTCAAAATAGGCCATGTTTTTTAACAAAAAAGTGATGATTCACGAAAGATTGAGTATACATAAACTAGTGATACAAATCTAATAGAATTTGTCAAAATTAGTCACATCTAATAACACATCTGCAGTGCCTTGCATAAAATATCACGTGAAGAAAAGATAACTTTATCAGGCTTGTTCATAGACAATCTAAGTTACCATAGAAAGTATTTCCTGAGGCATAAGAAAATGCAATATTTTTCTTCTTGAGCCCTTTCACTTCAAGCCTTGCACTCAATGAAATTGCTGAGGATCTGAAACTGAGAAAATATATTTGTGAAACTTAATACTTTTCTTTTTTGCATCATTCAGCGTGTTACTGTACTTACAACCAACTTGCCCATTCAGTACACAGTTCAGATGAGGGAGACACTTCTCTCTATGGGAGGTGGTAGTGTCTTCAGTGCTACACTAGCTGTTGTCTAACACAGGCAAACATTTTCTGGGTAGTAATTTAATCTTCCTATCATTAGCAAAAGAGGTAACCAGCCCCCCGGACTACAGGATGGGGATTTCCTCAATGTTTTTTATTTTGATGTTTGGAATTCCTGATGCTACATTCTAGAGCAAGGTGCTCAGGACCCACTGTGCCCAAGACTGATAAAGCAAAAAGATCTATTTATTCTTTGATTTGATACACAGATACAGTCTTCAAAAACAATGTTAACAGAGTAATAATATAAAAGCAACATTGCATGTGATATCATATAAAAGATAACTATTTGTATTATTTACTCATTTTCCAATTCTGTTCAAATGCAGGGTTTTGCAGTAAATTCCTAATATGAGGAGCAAATGGACACTAACACAGAGATTAACCATTTACTGGGATAATTAAGTATCGATGCAAAATATTTCAAGTTACCAATTAGAGGAGTTTTAAATGCAGCTTGCCCCAAGACATGCCTTCTTACTTAGTGTTAAAAATATCAAAATATGGAAGACATTACAGCAGGCTTCAAGGACTTTTAAATCTATTTTGGAAAAACAAAATAAATAAGTGTAAAGTCACCTAAGCTCAGTGACAAATGAGTGGTACCAGCATTAAGTTTTGAGAGAGCCAACATAATAAAGTAAATCAACTACTTTTCCAATTTAAATTATTATTTGATAAAAACTATATGAAGGGAAGTTGATCGATAACTATCAAAATTAATTAATATTTATAAAAATTTAAAACAGCAACACTGCATATAGGAATTTTTGCTATTGAAATACGTCCGTCTGTGTACAAAGATATATGTAAAAAAAGTCTTGATTGCTATAAATGTTTATTTCTGAAAAGCATGGAAACAACATAAATGTCTGACAATAGGGTACTGAATACACAAAATAAACTACTATATCCATATAATGTAATAGTATATAGTTATTTTTTAAAGTGAGTTAGAATTGTAACTTATTGTTATGAAGTAATGTCTAAGAAATATTAAGTGAATAAGTAAGTCATCAAACTGCATATAATATGCTAATCAAAGGATATATAAAGAAATGGTTGTTTTATAGATAAGAGATCATGAAATTTTGCTTATATTATTGTGAATATATAGAGATGTCTGGAAGACATACATGAAATTAATATGTGCCTCTGGGGAAGAAGCTTTGGGGCAAGGACCAGGGAAGAAAAAGTTAATTTCATTGTATATCTTTTTTGAATAATATAAATTTTTGATCAGGCAAATGCATTTGTTTGTCAAAAATACTCGAAAATTTTAAAATATAATCTACATTTCCCTCATGCAATTAGGACTCCAGTTTCAAAATTATCCGAACCAGGTAATGTGACAGTTTTGCATTAAAGAATGGAAATTTATTTAATGGCTCATTAAAATTTACTGAGCTTTAAAAGAAGTAATTATCATAAAACATCTCCCTAAACAATGTTGCTATATGAGCATGTTCAGTTTATTTTATTAATTTTATGTATACAGATGTTATCTCACAGAATTTATTTCACTTTGAAAGAAACAAATACTGAGACAAGGTATAGTTGACAATATCTTAGCATTAGTTGATGCTTTTTCTTGCAGTTTCTAACCACATACTCTACCTAAATATTTTTCTGTAGTTTCTAAATCTTTTTCTTTGTAAGTAGCAATGATTTTTAAATACTCAAATATTATTTTTAATGATCTAACAGTTATAAGGAAGTATAAAATAATCTGGAGAAGTATTAGTAAGTATTATTATACACTGAATTCATGTTATTATGGCTGAGTTCTGATCTTTAAGAACAGACTCAGCTGATTTTTTTCAGATGCTCTGTATAAACATACTCCATAAATGATTGATATTGTTAGTAGGTGTACTATCTTCTTTCAACATTGATACTACAAATGTTTATGTGCTGATAGTCATAATAACAAACATAAAAAATTGAGAACAAAGATTTTTCACCAATTTGATTCAAGTTGAGAAATTATCACCATTTAATTTTTTATATGAGAAATTTAGATTTAAATATGGAATATTTAATGAAATTAAATTTTAAATATTTAAATAAATATTTAAATGGAAAAGTATTTACAGAGGCATGTAGTGATTACATGTTAGATTCAGAGTTCAGTGAATGAAGTTGTTAAAAGGAAAAATCATTGAGAAATATTCTCTTTTAATGATTTTGGGCAAATAGTAAACATTATACTTATTCTAAGCATCAAAATAAAAGAAAAGCTAAAGGGAAAAAATTCAAAATTTGAACCACCCTAGGCAACTGACTTCTAGAATATGTAAGAATATTTTAACAACTCTTCCTAAGACTATACATTAAAATACATTTTAAAAATTGTCTACATGATTCTGGTATTTTCTTAATCCCACTGTTTTTGAATAGCCAATGAATAAAATGTTAGGCATTTGACCTTGATAACGGGATATGTTCCATATTTTACATTACCAAACAGAGACAAAGAAAAAGCAGGCAGCAATAAAATGCTCAGTTCCAATCCATTAATTCTTCAAAGTTTGAACTGGCTAATAACACAAACTGGCACTTCTTGTGAGGGTGCAGCCCTGTTTAAATATAGCTACTCTTTTATGGAAAAGAGTGAGTGTGGACACTAAAACTTCACAATCTAGTAAATGAAATACACTTGACAATTAATCCCTCTGGGTGAGGATATTGGGCCAAACTCTGACTTCTGTGCTTGCCTTAGGCTTCTATGAAGGTCAGAGAAGCATAGAATTGGGTTGAATGTTCAAAATCCTAGAAACTTTTCTAAGTACCCTAATTAGAGAGGGAGCAAACATAAATTTTCTCTAAATTGGAAGATTCTATTTTGTATCACTATCACCTGAATTCTTGAAACAAATCCTACAGGATGAGGGAAACTATTTAATGCTTTATTTCGGAAGGAAGGAAGAGAGGGAAGGAGGGAGGGAGGGAGGAAGTTGGTTAGTTAGTTAGTTAACATGCTTTACATTTCTCCAGGATGCAATTATATTTATCCTACTGCATAAGATAACTATTATCAGAATCTTCATAAAAAGGGCTTGCCTGAAGCAACATCGGTAATCGCCATTTTTATACAGCCTACAATTTCTTACTACAAACACCTGGAGACTCTGCCGCAGGGCTTTCTCTACCATAGGAGCATGCTCAAGAGGAAGGTCATAGGGAGTTGATGCCCTCGGCAGCAGACCTCAACTGATAAAGGATGGGAGTTCTCCATCATCTCTCAGAGGTCCCCAACAGAAATAAGCCCCAGGGGCCCACAGTGGTAACCTGCTGATTAACATACCCATTTTTGGATTCCTTTCCCCTTTTTTGTCTCACTTCCGGGGCTTCCTGGTATTACCTTTCAAATAAACTACTTGCCCTTGAGTCAGTATTTTAGGGTCTTCTTCTGGGGAAAAATCCAACTTAAGACACTCATTCATTCTTTATACAAGATATTTATTTAGTATATTCTGGGGGCTAAGAAATGTGACAGGCAATAGGAATCCTGAGGACAAATAAGTGAATGTTTTCAAGCAGGGAGCTAAGTTATGTACTCCCTCAAATTCACATCATAAAAGAGATCAGACCCTCCGTCAACTTCCATAATTAACCCTGCTTATTACCATTCATCCTTTTCTTCAGTCAAGATCAAAGAGTGATCACCTGGTATTTCAGGCATTTTTCTTCTTTACCACATCGTGTTTGGTTTTCTCATCTCTCTGAGCCCCTTTAACATTTCAACCCACTCATTCCATTTAACCATTATAATTCTTCCTGTCTCTCCTACCTCCGCAACATTCTATTGGCTGTTCTTCATGTCACAACGGTATATCGCATCACGGTAGCCAGAGTGACTGTGTCCCTGTTCTCATTTTCGAAACCTCCTTAATTGGCATTCATTTTGGTACCTTCCCCAATAGGGTGAAAGCAATTTCCCAATATTCAGCCATCTTTAAACATCTCATCCCAGTTCCAGAGTATCATTCTTATGACAAACTACTTACGTATATAGTATTTCATTTAATCCACAAATAGTCCCAAGATAGGGATTATTATCTCTGTTTCATAGATTTGAAAACTGGCTTTCTGCCTCTAAAGTGATGTTTCCACCTGTTCCACTGCACTCACCCCATGATCATACACAAAGAATTTAAATGCATTTTTCTCATGCTATTCTTCCTCATTTATGAGAACCTGAAAAATGGTCAACATCCAAATATTGTTCTGGTATTTCAAGAATCATATGTTTATATTTAATTCTCATTGACTTATTAAGAATAAGTATCTTCAAATGATATTGGTGTTGGGCCATATTCTTTGTGACTCAGACTCATTGGAGATGTGTCTTCCCTAAATGCAGGAAATACTGCTTACAAACAAAACTTTTCTCTAAGCAAAATATTTTTTACCTAAGAAGTGTCTGATTTGCTCATATGCCAGTTAACGTCTCTGTTTCCTGCCATTAGAATTGTCTTTAAAACGTCTGCACTCTTGGCATCCTGGCAAGGCCACCTCCTCCATCAGTCAGTTCACGTGTCATACTGGTACCCGGGAAAATACTTCTGTAGTAATTTTTCTTTGAGAAAAGCACTATGCTTTTAGATTGTACTTTGACAGGTTGTTTATTTTTGGAGAACCCCAAAATAGGATGTATTTTAAACTTCTACTTGTATGAGTGTTACCCACTGGCAGGCCAGTGGTACCAAAAGAAAAAGACATTATGGGAATATGCTGAGTCTGTCAGGTGCGGAACATCCAGCACATTCCAGGGAGGGCATGCTAATTGACATCTTGGGTCAGTTTCTGATCTTCTCTCAGTAAGTGGCAGACATGATGCCAAAATAATGATTGGAAAATAATCCAATTCAAATCACCTAACGAAAGCAGCAGTGCTATGGTGCTTACATTGAAGTACTGATACATGTTTGGTTTCAGCAGTATTAAGACAACAGGTTTAGAAAGCAAATGGCCAAAGTTAAACCTTAGGAGGAGAATGGAAGGAACCAGCATTAAAGTATTTCTCTTTATCATTTTGTTTCTGTAAATCCAAAAGGTGCTCAGATAGCAGTTTAATTTATTTGCTCCCTAGGTTTGGTGCGCAAAATAACTGGAAATACAGGAGCATCTCTCTGTGAGTCAGTGGTTCCAGACCAAAGGAAGATGCTTCCTTTAGAAATGATCATTCAAAATGATTCAGAAAACAATAGGATATTTTTAGTAAGTCACTTACTCAAAACACTTCAGTCTGACTGCTGGAAGAGCAAATATCAATTTATTCTCAGAGGAAATAGTTAAATCTTCTGGATCGAAATAAGGACTATGCCATTTGAAACTAAATGTAAAAACAAGATCAGGGAGTTAAAATAAGAGCATGTTTGTGCCTTACAAATAAAAAACCACCCAGAGGAAGACCAGGAATGAACAGTAGAGCAAATATAAGGAATAGGATATACAGCTGGCATAGACTATCACTGACCTACTTAAGGAAGACTATTACTGTTATCTAGGGTAGAAACGTGACCTTTAAATTTATTATAAGACTGAGAAGAGAGCCTTATGTAGGAAATGTACAATATAGCTCATCTCCGATTTTCCTTCCTTCAAGTACCATTCTAACAAGTTGCTAAGATGTTTTGAAGGTGCGTTTTAAAGGTTTCCCTTAATGACTTAGTATTTAGGATAATGGCCATGTTGTTTTCATGAAGTGGAGTACACGAAACCAAGAGAGCGACACAAGTAAATGCTATTGTAACTTGAAATAGACTGAGGAAATGGGAAGACAGTGAGAACTTACTTCTAAGAATCATTTTTCAGTGGGAGAAACATGTCTATCAACAACAGTGACTACTCATTATGCCTCTAGAACTCTGAGAAAAAGCTAAGGCCAATGGAATAATGTTGAAAGTTAATAAATTTGCAATTATAAAATAGTACATACGACCTGGAAAAGGTAAATAAAAGTTTTTAAAAATTCACAACTCAGCAGCAGTCACCATTAATATTTTGAAGACTTTTCTTCCAGGTTTCTCAGCATATTTCATTGGAATTTTAAAAAATTGAAATAAATTAACATTTAACATCATATTCATTTCAGGTGTATAACATAATGATACAGTATTTGAATATATTGCAAATTGTTCACCATATTAAGTCTAGTTAACACGTATCAACACACAGTCACAAAAATGTTTTCCCTTGTGATGAGAACTTTCAAATATACAATACAGTATTATTAATTATAGTCACCATGCTGTACATTACATCCCAGGACTTATATTGTAACTAGAATTTTGTACCTTTTGACCCTCTTCAGCCATTTCCCCTCCCCCCCACCCCAGTCCCTGTCTCTGGGAACCAACGATCTGTTCTCTGTATCTCTGAGTTTGGTTTTGTTTTTTGTTTTTAGACATCACATATAAACGAGGTCACATTTGTCTTTCTCTGTCTGACGTACTTCACTTAGCATAATGGCCTCAAAGTCTGTCCTTGTCACAAATAGCAAGAATTTATTTTTTTTAATTTAAGTAACATTTTTTAATGTTTTTTTATTGTGGTAAAAGTCACATAATATAACACATACTATTTTAACCATATTTAATTGTACAGTTCAGTGGCACTAAGTACATTCACATTGTTGTGCAACTCTCACCATCATCCATCTCCCGAATTTTTCATCTTCCAAAACTGAAATTCTGTCCCCATTAAACACTAACTCCCCATTCCCCCTCCCCACCCCCTGCCCATGCCTACGATAATAGCCATTCTCACAGATGTGAGTTGATGTTTCATTGTGATTTTCATTTGCTTTTCCCTGATGATGAGTGATGTTGAGCACCTTTTCAAGTACCTGTTGGCTATATGTATGTCTTCTTTAGAAAAACATCTATTCAGATCTTCTGTCCATTTTTTAATGGATTATTTTAAATTTTGCTGTTGAGTTGTATGAGTTCTTTGTATGTTTTCAATATTAACCCTGTATCAGATATATGATTTGCAAATATTTTCTCCCATTCCATACCTTTCATTTTCATTTGTTGATGGTTTCCTCTGCTGTGCAGAAGATTTTTAAGTTGATATACACCCACTTGTTTGTTTTTGCTTTTTTTTTTGCCTTTGCTTTTTGTGTCAAATCCAAAAAATTATTGCCAAGACCAGTGTCCAGAAGCTTATTGCCTATGTTTTGTTCTGGGAGCTAGTGGCCCAATTTCATTCTTTTGCATGTGACTGTCCAGTTTTCCCATCACCATTTATTGAAGAAACTGTCCTTTCCTCATTGTATATTCTTGGCTCCTTGTCATAAATTAATTGACCATATATGTATGGGTTTTTTCCGGGCTCTCTATTCTATTCCATTGATCTGTGTGTCTGTTTTTAATGCCAATATCACACTGCTTTGATTACTTACAGCTTGGTAATACACAGTCAACCCTTGGTATCTATAGAGGATTTGTTCCAAGGCCCCAGAGGAGATCCAAATCCACAGATGCTCAAGTTCCTTATATAACATGGTATAATACAGTCAGCCCTCCTCATACGCAGATGCAGAACCTACAGATATGGAAGGCCAACTGTAGTTTGAAATCAGGAAGCATGATGCCTCCAGCTTTGTTCTTCTTTCTCAAGATTGTTTTGGCTGTTTGGGGTCTTTTGCAGTTCCATACAAATTTTAGAATTGTTTGTTCTATTTCTATGAAAAATGCCATTATGATTTTGATAGAGATTGCATTGACTCTATAGATTGCTTTGGGTAATATGGATATTTTAACAGTATTAGTTCCTCTAATCCATGAACATGAACTATCTTTCCATTTATTGGTGTCGTCTTCAATTTATTTCATCAATGTCTTATAGTTTTCAGTGTACATGTCTTTCACCTCCTTGTTCAGTTTATTCCTAGGTGTTTTATTCTTTTTGATGCAACTGTAAATGAGATTGTATTCTTAATTTCCCTTTCGATAGTTTGTTAGTAGTGTACAGAAATGCAACAGATTTTTGTATATTGATTTTGTATCGTGCAACTTTACTGAATTTGTTTAATTAGTTCGAACAGTTTTTTGGTGGAATCTTTATAATGTTTTCTATATATAGTATCATGTCGTCTACAAATAATGACAGTTTTACTTCTTTCTTTCCAATTTGGATGCCTTTTACCTCTTTTTCTTGCATAACTGCTCTGGCTAGGGCTTTCAATACTATGTTGAGTAAGAGTGGCAAGAATGGGCATCCTTGTCTTGTTCCTGATCTTAGATGAAAAGCTTTTAGCTTTTCACTATTGAGTGTTTCAAGCTGTGGGCTTGTCGTATATGGCCTTTATTATGTTGAAATACATTCCCTCTATACCCACGTTGTTGAGTGTTTTTATCATAAACAGATGTTGAATTTTGTCAAATCCTGTGTTTGCATCTATAGAGATGATCATATGATTTTTATTCTTCATCTTGTCAATGTGGGGTACCACACTGATTGAATATCCTGGAATAAATTTCACTTGATCATGGTGTATGATCCTTTTAATGTATTGTTGAATTCAGTTTGCTAATATTTTGTTGAGGATTTTTACATCTATGTTCATCAGGGATATTGGGCTGTAATTTTCTTTTCTTGTGGTGTCCTTGTCTAGTTTTGGTAATAGGGTAATGCTGGCCTTATAAAATGAGTTTGAAAGTGGTCCCTCCTACTATTCTCTTTTTTGGAAGAGTTTGAGAAGGATTGATAATCGTTACTCTTTAAATGTTTGGTAGAATTCACCGGTGAATCCATCTGGTCCTGAACTTTTGTTGATTGGGAGGGCTTTGGATTACTGATTCAGTCTTCTTACTAGTAATTGATCTGCTCAGATTTTCTATTTATGACTCAGTCTTGGTAGGTTGTATGTTTCTAGGAACTTATCCATTTCTTCTAGGTTATTCAGTTTGTTGGCATATAATTATTCATAGCAGTCTCTTATAATTCTTTGTATTCCTGTGGTATCAGTTATATCAGTCTCCACTTTCAATTCTGATTTTATTTATTTGAGTCAACTGTCTTTTTTTTTTTTTTTGGTGATTTAGTTAAGGTTTGTCAATTTTCTTTATCATTCCAAAGAACCAATTCTTAGTTTCACTGATCTTTTCTACTGTCTTTTTGTTTCTATTTCTGCTCTGATCTTTGTTATTTCCGTCTTTCAACTAACTTTGGGATTGTTTGTTCCCCAGCATATTTCAATATCATAATTGTGATCTTATTTTAAGCATAGTTTTCTTTCCTGCTTTTCACTATTAAAACACTAATGTTTCACCATGCTATTGTAAATTTCTAATAGCAGTAAAATATTCCATTGAACTGATGTACCATGTTTTCTTAACAACACTTTATTAATTTTTTTCAGACAGTGCTATGGTAAACATATTTGCTCATGAAGCTTTTTTAAATGTCTGATTTGTCTCTTAAGATCAGCTTCCAGGATTTCATATACTAGGTCAAATACTGTGAACAATTTGAATAATCTGGAAACACAAAGATAAATTGCTGTCAAATATGTTTTTGAATTTACATCCCCACAAATGTGCATGGGAAATTCATATACTTTTCACAGAGATATAGGCCAACTTCACACTAATTCTAAAGTAAGTTATTATAAGGAAATAAAAATGACATTTAACATTAAATATTTTGTTAATGCTTGATATTGCTTTCAAGTTTACTTTAAGTATATTGTTCTAGAATTTCATTCTAATGATACTGCTATTATATGTGTTTTCAAAGAAGGCTTAAATTCATTTTAGAAGATTCAGAAAATTTAATGTCAAATTTATTATTCAATAGTTATATTTACTTTTTACTGCATTAAATTACAAGTATATCTACAACACATATATTCCTATTATAGAACTTAGAGTGTAATCTTTATTAATTATATCAGTTTATAATTGTCATATCTTTGCCCATGTGATCAAAACTATGGTTTACCTGGTATTGTCTTGATTCCTTAATACAACCCCATTACATTATCCCTATGGAGGAAATTGTATTGAAATGATCTTCCATTATGGTCATCTCCATAAAGACTTTGTGTGAGTGTACAGCCTTCTTGAAAACTTTTGAGGGATTATATAATGCCATAACCCATATTATCCTTGTAATCACTTAGTAAATAGTTACTGAGTTCTTTCACCATGAAGGCATAGTACTAGGGACTGAGTAGACAAATGTGGAGGTACATTGATCCAGTGTGGATATGAACAAGGAACTATAAACAGTATGTCATGGGTGCATAGAATACACATTTGAACTTACCAAGAGATGAAATATTATTTGAGCTAAGACTTGAAGAATGAGAGGTTGGTCAGAAAATATTGAGGAAACATTACATTCTGTAACACATATGCAAAGACATAGAGGCATTTTTTTAAAAAAAGCTTGACACATTCTAGAATCTACAGGAAGTAAGTATTAGTAAAGTAAGGGCTGAGCTTGGGAGACTGGGAATAGACACAAAGCAGAACGCATGCGCAGGACTACATCATGAAGCCTATGCTATTGTGTTGTGAAAGGGGTTTAGATTTTAATCCTGTAGATAATGGGAAACTATTGAAGAAATTTGCCATGAGAAAAATTTCCTGTCATAATCTTAACTCTTCTGTCTATGTATTGAATATTTGGAGGTAGATGGAGTCTAGAGGTGAGGGCATTTGGGAAGTTATTATATGAGCCCAGAGAGACATTAGTGTCTTCATTAGGGTAGTGAAAGTGGAAGGGAAAACAAGGTAATAAAATGCTGTATTTTATGAGTAATGTATTAAAAGCAATAAGACTTAAGAATTGATTGGATGTTGAAGAGATTGTCCTAGAACCAATTTTGTAAAAATTATCTCAGAGATGGATTACTCAGGAAGATCTCATTAATTCATTAAAATTAAGGGAAAAGGTCAAAATTTGGTTTGCCTCAAGTCAGAATTATAGAATATTTGTCTGTAAAAGAAATTTTAATATACTTATGCCCAGAAGGTTTGCCAGTCACACTTTGATGGTATCAGAAGAAAAAGAATTAAAGGGAATTTTGGCAGAAATAAAGACTCATGTGGGAAATTTTTGCTCTATCATACAATACTATTCCCAAATTTAAGATGTTATATAAGTTGGTTAGGGCTACCATAACAAAGTACCACACATTGGGTGGTTTAAACAAGAAAAACTTATTTTCTCACAATTTTGGAGATCAACCTGTCAGCAGGGTTGATTTCCTCAGGGGCCTCTCTATTCGGCTTGTAGATGCCTGTGTTCTCCCTGTATCTTCACATCATCTCTTTTCTTTGCATGTCTCTGTCCTGATCTCCTGTTCTTTTAGGGACGCCAGTTATATTAAATTGGGCCCACTCTAATTGCCTCATTTTACCTTAATTTTGTCTTAGAGACCCTGTCACATTCTGCGGTACTGAGAGTTAGGATTTCAACATAAGAATTTCAGGAGACAAAACTGAGCCCATAACAGGTATGGACTGCAGTAATGGTCTTAAAAGGTATTTTCATTTTTATACAATTAAGCATGAATGTCATATGAAGAAGGTTATGTAAATTAAGAAAATTTTAGCAAAACAATTTTTTACAATTAAAACACGTAAGTTTAATTTATCATTCCCAGTTAATGAATGAGAGAATATCTTCTCAATGCTAACTAATGTGGTGTATTTATTTATAAGTCCTAGTAATAACAGAAAAGAAAGAAAGTGTGAAGACACTTCGTTATATTTCAACAAGGTTTATCAAAACTGGTCAAGTTAATTGTGTACTCTACATTTATTTGTCAGAGAAACTGGATTATTATCTGTTCAGCAATGGGAAGCCAACTGGAAAGTTTTTGTAATTGTTGTTCAGATGGATTCACATCCAAAATTTTAAAGAAACTGAGACTTTAAAAATCAAGATTTATAAAGGCTGAAAATGATCACTAGTCAGAGAATGTGTTTATATTGTGCGAAGCAGCCAATACTCACTGACATTAAATGAAACTTCAATTTGGACTTTAAGATTGAGAAGGGCTGGTGTCAAGTGTTATGTTTTAATAGATTTTGGGGGTCCTATTTATTTAACCATTTTCTTTTAAATTTCTATGTTGGAGCAAAACATACTGTGCACTAAAAAATTATAGCTCCCTAAAACTTTCTGTGAGTTTTCTTTTTAAACAAAACCATCTCTATGGATACTTACACAAAATAGATGATAAGACATTCCAAGCAGAGAACATGATCTAATAGTACTTATCATAGCACCAGGCTAAGCAAGAATTTCAGGTCCTATTCCCAGCTCCTCCGTTTCCTCTCTGCAATCTCAAATTTAACTGCTTTTTAGTTTAGTTCTCCCTTTGTAAGAAAACTGTGCAAAAGAACTGCTATTTGTTTCACAGTTTGCTAGCAAGGGGTTGGGGGTGGAGGGGAATGGGTTGGGGTGTAGCATACAGTAAGAATTCTGAGATTCTTAGAAGTGTATCTCACTCTAAAATATTTTATTATAGTCCTGAAAATCAGCAATTACCTTGTTGCCAGATTATCACCACAACAGCAAACAATAACAACAAAAAGGCCTAGATGAGGATATGGGGCCAGAAGCTATCATTTATTGTATTCCTACTCTGAGTTAAGTAGTGTGTTAGATTATTTGTATGCCCTACAAATAGAATTTGTAAATTAAAAAATAATTTTATTTTAGTCCTTAAAAAAGATTAGGAAACTAAGGCTCAGGTAGGTTAAATGATTTTCCAGTTTATTCTGGCCAGCCAACAACAGAATTAGTATTTTAAAATAAGTCTGACACCCAAATCATGCTCATGTCCCCACTGTGTACCCCAGAGGCCAGGGTGGTCATTTCTGCTGCACAAATGTGGTCAGGACAATCAACAGAGCCATGGAAGTCATGTCTGTCTGGATTAAACAACTCAATCTACAAACCACTTAACCTTACTATAAGGTGGAAAACAGGATTTCAAAAGAAAAGAAGAAGGAGAACAAGGACCCGAAACTGTGTTCCTGCAAATAGGGCAAGTGAGCGATTAAAAATAAATCTTTCATGATTTGCTCCCACAGGCAAGAAAAATAATAGTTTTCAATCCTGCTTAACCCAAAGTAATCTGAGTTATTTGAAGTATTATAACCACTGGTGACAAACCAGAGAGTTTATTATATCCTTTCATAAGCAAGGATTTCTCAGGAAGTGCTTGTGAAAAGGGACATGGTTATCCATGTTACAGTATTCGACTTTCTGTTATGTCTGAAGAGGGTGACCTATCTGCACCTCATGGGTGTTGGGCATTCCACCCTGCACGAGATAGACCAGAAAGTCTATTCTCCATTCTGGTTGGTAAACCAGGATATTTTCGGCCCTAGTGGGCAGTCAAACACAAGTGGAGTCATAAAGCCAGAGAGAAATTTACACACCATCCAGACCAATACTTTATAAATGAGGGCCGTTCTTGAGACACACCAGTAGTTAATAGCAGAATCCCAGATAAGAAAGCACAAGTTTTCAGAAATCCAACTATCCCTCCAAAATGAATGCATAGTTTCATTTGTAAAGTAGGGCATCATTACCTAAAGATAACAGCATCTGCAGAAATACTTACTTAGCAACTAAATCACAAGGTCTTCCTTAGAGCTTCCTTTAGGCTAGAAATAGTCCCTGCTTAGCCAGCTGGCCTGAAAAACTAGCGACAAACATAAAAACCAAAAGAATTGCAGAGCTTATTCTATCCCCACAACTACTCAGAAGAGTATTTGTAGCACTTTTTTGAGACTGAGTATTATAAGGCTAATGGAAAGAAGAAATGCCTGGATTTTCTTCCTTTGTGACATGTTTTTATACCTGGAAATACCTCCCTTTACACTTAATCAAATGTATAATTTTTTATTCAACTGTTTCTTAAATTTAAGGCTGGAGTTATTTGCAAAACCGTGATAATCATGACTTATTTGGTGGCCTCAGTTCTGCCACCAATGAGCCTGGGCAGACCACAGACACTGGGATGTGTCAGTACCACCCATAACTGCAGTGTCTGGGTCCATGGGAGTATGACTTATGCTGATTTCCAGGTGGCCTCAGAGGTCTTAAAAGGGGATAACTTCACTGTCTCGGTATTAAAAACACAGTTTTAGAAACTCCCATTGCTGCTATCCTAATTTTGTCATGTCGTTTTCCTAATTTATTTTACTTGCCGAGAAAGCAAGCATTTTCATATTAATGCTATAGTGATTATAAAGCAAAAAATAAACTTATGTCATATTTATCCCTGTAATAACAAGCCGTATTTTAGTTTGCACAAGAACACATGAAAAGGGGCAATAATTCTGCAACAAGTTATCTGTAAAAAATGTTATTTCTCATTTACTTTGACCTAAACATAGAGGCAGACTCATCTAACAAAGCATGCTTGAATCACTTATATCATCATATTTTCATGGAGCGCTAATTGTATGAAAGATATTGTCATAGATGCTGAATAAGTAGGAAGATCTGTGAAATAAAACCCCTGCTTCCATGGATTCTAGTCTGATTAAAGTTAATAAACACATACTTAAAACTCAGGGCAGGTCAGTATAGAAAAAGTACACTGCACTTTAGTTGCACAGTTCAAACAATTAGGAATTACATGAGAAAGAATCTTCTGCCCAAAGCAGGAGTCTACAGACTGCAGCCCATAGACCAAATTTACCTGCCACCTGTTTTTTGTTTTGTTTTGTTTTGTTCTGTTTTTTTGCGG
Organism: Delphinus delphis; assembly: GCF_949987515.2. Lineage (NCBI taxonomy): Eukaryota > Metazoa > Chordata > Mammalia > Artiodactyla > Delphinidae > Delphinus > Delphinus delphis. Next base: position 103,919,681 of record NC_082685.1, on the reverse strand, counting down.
TACGCGGGCCTCTCACTGTTGTGGCCTCTCCTGTAGCGGAGCACAGTCTCTGGACACGCAGGCTCAGAGGCCATGGCTCACGGGCCCAGCCGCTCTGCGGCATGTGGGATCTTCCCGGACCAGGGCACGAACCTGTGTCCCCTGCATCGGCAGGCGGACTCTCAACCACTGCGCCACCAGGGAAGCCCTGCCACCTGTTTTTATATGGTTCATAAGCTAAGATTGCCTTTTATATTTTTAAATGATTGAAAAAAATTCAAAAGAAGAACAATATATCATGCAAATGAAACTATGCATTTATTTTGGAGAAATATATCATGACACTTGAAAGTTGAAAGTATAATTTCAGTGTCCACAAAGTTCTATTGGAACACAGCCATACTCACTCTTTTACATTTTGTCTATGTCTGCTTTCATGATACAACAGCAGAGGTGAATGGTTGCTACTGAGATTGTATGGCCCAGAAAGCCTGAAATATTTACTATCTGGCCCTTCACAGAAAAAAAAATAATTGTCAATCCCTGGCCTAGAAGAGCAAGGAAGGCTTTATGACTGACATATGTTTTGAATCAAATCTTGAAGAATAAGGTAGAATTGATACTGGTAGAATGGTGAGGGGGGTGATTTTCAAGAAAAGAATGAGAAAGCATAGCATGAGGAAGACACATGGCTTATTCAGAAGGTAATGAACACATGGACTGCTGGGATAGAAGGCTTATGAAGAAGGTTAACAGGAAATCCACTGAAAAGACATGTCAGATGGACTTGAGGAAGGTGAGGGGGGAAAGAAGTGCTTCTCCCCCCTCCTTCCCTCCAAACCACTTCCATTTTCCTGTGAAAAATGAAAACCAATGAAGGTTTTTTAAAACCAAAGAGTAACATATTCAAAGGAAAGTTTTTTGAACAACTAATTTGATAACAATGTGTGGGATGGATAGGAAATTGGTGGGAAGAGGAGGAGAAAAAGATAAGGGACACTGAGAACAAGGATTTAGATAGGACACCTTTAAACAGTTCCATCAGTAAGGAGGAAAACCATGTGGCTGCCTCATTGATATCTGTATACGCAGAGATCCGCATAGAGGACACACTTAACATATACTGCTTGGATAGATGCACAGATGGATTAAAGAAAGGAAGGATGGAGAGAGAGAGGGAGGGAGGGGACAAAAACACATTGATAGATTTTGTCAGTTGATTGAGTGAAGTAAAGAATAAACACATGAACCAAGGTTAGAGTTTAGCTTTAACCGTATAGAGTTTTAGGCAACAAAGAGGCATTCACAAGAAAATGTCTAGCAGCAGTGGGAAATGTGAGATGCCAGCTCTGGAGCAAGATCAGGATGGAGATACGGATCAGAAGCAATCCACCTACTCCTTCCGAGAGTCTGACAGTCCCTACAAGCTTCTCATGAATAATTGGTAGGAGCTTATTATGCTTATATTTATTTTAGGTATGCAACTCCCTAACCCTTCAAGATAAAGTGGTAAAGACAGGATCTTTCACTGTGTCTAGCAGTTTGTAAGGTGGGCTAAAGGTAACTGTATTAACTGTAATCACTGGCCTCAGATAGATTCCTATCTTCATATCATTACTTCCATCAATGAGAGAGAGAGAGAGGGATGTATCGGGGCACCATTCTGTTATTTGCAAGCAGATGCTTCCTTCTGAAAAATTATGATTGGAGACTAGATGAATGGTGGAAAATACTGGTTTAATTTTTTTTTCTCTCACCCAGATATCTTTTAAATAGAGTCTGGGAACCAGGTTTTTAAAAGTGTGCTTATAAATGGTCTGTATTTATTTGCAAAATTCCCTGGAACCCTTCCCTGATCATGCCCATTTCCGGCAATTATAATTTTAAATTATATTTTAATAGCTAAGTGACTCCAGGAGCACAGAAAGGGGCGTATAACAATTTCACAGTGTGACACACTTTCTATGAGCTACACTGATGACAGAGGATTGCAATGAATAATGTGGCTTTTACTTAGCAAACTTACTCAAAGACATCCGCATAGAGTATCTACAAAAGCCATAGGCAGTTTCCCATTTCCTGATGAACACTGGCCTTTTTTGAAGTACATCCTTAGTCATGCAGTCTAGAAAAGTATCTGTTTTTTATAAGCATCATTATCAGAACAATGGCATGTAGGGAATAAAAAATATCTCCACTAGGGATTTATGTTCATTAAGAACTCAGAAAACACAGGATCTGCACCTGCTACAAGATAATATTGGGCTTGCAAAGAAAAACAAGGATTTCAGCACAAAGCTAAAGATATTTATACTAGTTGTGTTGTTTACTGAACTGAGCCATGAAAAAACTAAAACCCAAATGACTTCTTATAAGGGCACCCAAAGTCCAGAATATCAAGACACTCTTAGATACAAAGAATTTAGATTTGTGCTATTAAGCAATAGAAAAGATACTATAGATTAGATAACAAAAGAAGGAAGGAAGGAACAGGTCCTGCCAGTTCTTGCCATTCATTCTGCCCACATATACATCTTACACTAAGTTTTCTATTTTTTAAAAAAATATTAATTAATTAATTAATTTTATTTAATTTGGCTGCACAGGGTCTTAACTGTGGCATACGGGATCTTTTTTTTTTTTTTTTTAAGTTGTGGCATATGGGCTTCTTAGTTGCGGCATGCATAGGGGATGTAGTTCCCTGACCAGGAATTGAACCCAGAGCCCTTGGATTGGGAGCAAGGAGTCTTACCCATTGGACCAATAGGGAAATCTCAAGTTTTCTATTTTTAATTGGGGTAGAAAATGCCTCAGATTGTACTCTCTGCCAATCCTGTTAGGAATAACACTGAGACCCTCAAGGATGGCAATGAGATCCTAAAATGGCTTTCTAGGTCTCTATCTACAGCATGGTTACCCATGACATTGTCCATGCAGTCCTCCAATAATAACATAACCCTTTGCACCCCAATCACATAACTGAGGGCCCTCCTGTCAGCTATACGACTGTGACAGTGAAATGTACAGGAATCCTCCGAGCTGCCTACTGAAGCTCATAGCAGGTCAGGGTAGGAATTAAGCAGGATGCATATTTCTGCTCCAGTGCTCTTGTTGTTGCCAATAATAATAACTTGAATTTACATAGTAGCTGTCCTCCAAAGAGCACATAATATCCTCATATATATTACTTTATTTAGCCTCGCCACTCCCCTATAAACAAAGGAAAGAAAGAATTTGTTGATTGCATTTTAGGTGGAAGAACTGAGAGACAGTAAGTTAACAGATTACCAAAAAATGATGCCAGAGTATGCATGATACCTTATTCTAGATTTCTAATTCAAAATCTCATCTTTTATATGCTAATTTATAATTATGCAAAACTTATCTCCAGCAGGTGGTAGCTTTTTCTTGGCTACAGGTCCCCTACCCCCACCCCAATATCCCAATATTGGAAAGTAGATTGTTTCTAGGACAGCTTAAGTAAGTCAAAATGGTGTAAGGGAAGAAGCAATTATCTTCAGATAAATTGTGCTAACGGATGCACAGAATAAATGGAGATAAAGCGCAGATGCTTATAGACACAGTTCAAAGCTACGGTGGCTGGCTGTTGAGATGCTGAGCGTAGTTCCGGGGGAAGGAGTTTGGCGGGGCCACTCTCGCTGCTCTGGTGCACACTGCCTCTATAATGGCTGGCCACAAAACAAATACTGAAGGCTGTTTTCACTTTTTGCCTTTTTTTGTAAAAGCAAAAAGCAAAAACAAGTATTAATGTAGGTTTTTCATAAAAGCGAAGTGGTATAACACAAACTTTCGAAGAGCAGGGATACCTGTATTTGGAAAAAGCCTAAAGAATTAAAGGTAATTCCTGATTGCAAATTTGAATGCAAATGATCTTTGTTGAGAGATAACAAGTCAAATATTTCCAACCTTGTCATTCTAAAGTCAACTTTCCTAGTGTAAGAAATAACATTTGACTGTAAAATGATTAAGAATTTAAGTCTAGTTGTTCTCCTGTGTCTAGTGACTTTTAGTGTTTAGTTTTCCAATCTTCATGACTGAGTCAACTTTAAAAAAATGAGAGGATAGCCCAGATTTTCTTAAACCCTGAGCAAGTTCTTCAGAGCAAACATAAAATAGAGAGTCAAATTAATTGTTAATGTGCTATTTCAGAGGTCAGAAAAATACTGTTTAGACATGATGATTGAAGAACCAAAGCTGTCTACAAACAGGCACAAAGGCGTCAAAATAGAAACAAGCAAGCAGGCAGGAAGTGCTGCCCCGAAAAGGGAAAAGGGGCTGGTGGGTCCTTGCAGCAAGTGTGAGAAGAGAGAGGAGGGTCAGAGGCTTATGATGTGACATATGAAATGAACAGGACATACTGCGTATGGAACTAGGCAAGAAAAGGTGTGTTTAAAAAGAAAAGGCTATGACCGATGCATTTCAGATGCAAAGAGATCCTTCATAGGAAGTCTCCGCAAAGACTAATTTAGTTTATGATTCCTATGATAAGCATTGTGCTGAGTACTTTCCACATATTAACCTCTTTTGATTCTTACTACTCTCGACGTAGGAGTTGCTCTGCCCAGTTTGGAGATGGGAAATTGGGTTAAAAGATGTCACCTGATTGCCACAGGTCCCATAGCTGTTAATGGGTAGAGTCAGAATAAGAACCTAGAATGATCTGCCTCCAAAGTTTGCTCTGGCCCACTTTGTCATGCTGACTAATTTGAAGCAAAAGATTAAAACTATGAGAAAAACTAACAGGAATTTTTCTCAAGGATTTTCTCTCGCACCAGTTCCTCTACGCTTCCCTTTTTCTCTTGAACTAAAATACTCCCCCATATACTAAGGGAGGCGTGGGTAAGAGAGACATTGACATAGTATACCTATTACTCATGTCTCACAAGAACCTGAAGGGTAACTCTGTCCAGGTAATCGTGAGCAGAGGCGTAATTAAGAATTTCTAGTACCTGAGTGAGCAGCAATATTTATACTCCACCCCAGCCCACCTTTCTTTATTTCAATTCCAATAGAACCAAATATCATCTTATGCACACACACACCAAACCCCAGTAAGTCAAGAATATTCATGGATATCCGTCATGTGCAAATCTACTTAGTAGGAACTGGAGCCATCTCTACACCCTGTTTGGTTGTGTCCCTACCGGGTTCAGCTGTCCCTACCCTAGTACTAGCATCATTTTGCCATCAGTGGAGAGATATTGCCTATTCACATCAGTCCCCAACCAGTCAACAGAATAACTGTTGCCATTGAAAATTAACTGTATCAGTGAAGTTTGCAACAATCTCTAAATTGTTAAGTACAACATTCAAAGCCACTCACAGCCTCCCTTTCTTCCCCTACCTCACCTCCCAAACTTCTCTTCTCACAGCTCACCCTAACATCATCCACATGGAATCATTTTCCAATCCATAAATACATCATGTTCTTTCATGAGTCTGGGCCTTTGAAAATGCCGTTCTTTTATCCCTGGATACCTTTTTCTCTCTGAGCCAATAGGCAATCCTCTTAGGATATTTTGAGATCCAGCTCAAAAGTCCCCTGCTCTAGAAATCCTCATCTATCTTCCATATTGCCTTCTTCCTTTGTGCTCTCGTGGAACCGTAAAATGCCTCTACTCTAGCATTCATTGTGTTATTCACATGGCTGTCTCCCCACCTTATCTGTGAATCCCAGCAGTTAGAGCACTATCCAACATGTAGTAAATAATAGATGGTGACTGGATGGTCTGTGAGTGAATGAAGGAATGAACCTAAGAACTTATGCTTTTCCTCAAAACCTTACAGTTTTAAGTTGAGACTTGTAAGTTTATGCATGTACTTTGGTGTCACTGACATAGTTATTCTCATGAATTCAAATGGAAGCTGTTAAGGTTGATATTTACCCAAAAGAAAAAAAATCTATTTGAGGTTAGTGGGACTAGAGAACTGGCAAGCTCAAGAGACGCAGCTCAGGAACCACAAAAAGTTGGAGGAATAGGAAGGAAGTGAGTAAGAAGGGCAGCACACTAACTGGGCAGCTGTTATCATCACAGATACCAACAATAGCTCGATTTACATGAAGTTGCTTCATGCTCTCCATTCTTTGCCTGATTTTACTCTCAGTGACAGTGCTTGGCTTCTTGGCCCTTACCAGTAACAAGACCTCCTCCTGCTGAGTCATTTGTTGCAGGTCTCTCTGGCATCATTCCTCAGCTGAGAATGTATTTCCTCTTCCTATTCATCAGTGCTGTTTTCTTGATAAATTCTGTAGCTATTGTCGTTACACTGTGGAAGTTCCCTTTGCCTTTAGAAATTTCATAGTGCGATTAATAAGCATTTTGTCTAAAATGTTTTCATGTTACAGTCTCTGATTTATTCTCAAAACATTATCTTAAAAATAAGAATAAAGAAAGGGGTAAAAAATACTTTCAAGAGCAAGGACATTTGAAATATTAGCTGTTCCTGTTAATTGAATTTATATTTGCAACAAAGACTTCAACATTGTAAGTAAACAGAATTTACTGGGGGAAAATTGAGTAGTAGAAAAAGCTTATTAAGGGCATCTCAGTAATCCATTCAACCAACATATGCCTGTCATTCTGCTTTGTGTAGGTAGCAAAGTCAAACAACAGAAATTTCCTAACTTCTACTTGTTCATAATCAACAGCAAAGGTTCTAATTATAATGCAAAGTGAGAAGAGGAAGAATAGAGATAATCTATGTAATGGGTATAAGTCTCACTTTACAAACTCACATGCACAAGAATTACATTTATTATTTTCTCTAATTATGCTTGATTGTTTTTTTACACCAAGCCCCCATCTTCCAGACCAGCTGAAAATTTGACCTTGTTAACTCTTAGTTCTTTTCCCACCCATCCTCTTACCTGGGCCATTGGAATGGGAAGGAAAAGAGGATGGAGGGTTTGCCCCTTGGCTAGAGGACTCCTTGACCCAGGGACCTTTGACCACCTCTGTGTCCTGCAGAAGAAACAAGAAGCTTTTACATGGCTTTCTCTGCCTCAGTTTCCCAGGCAGCCAGCCTAGAGGGCCCTGCTGTGGAGAGGCAGAATCATGAATTGCTTAAAAAGGCTGACTTTGGCATCACTTGAACCCAATCCTGGGCATTCCATACCTGTGTGACCTCGGCAGAATTTTTTCAATTTCCTAAACTTCAGATTTTCATCTGCAAAGTAGACATATATATGTTATCTACCTCACAGAGTTGTTGTGAAGGCAAAATGAGGTAATTTAATATAAAGCATTAGGAACAATACCTAGCATTTTTGTAAGAATTCAGTAACAGTTGTAAGAATTCAGTAACAGTTGTAAGAATTCAGTAACAGTTAACTGCTCTCATTATCATTGCTGTTGCTGTTATTATTGTTGTTGTTATGATTACCGACACCATCATGCTCAGGGCACTACCAGAAGGAGTAAATGGGTCCTCTCTGCTTCTGGGACCTACAGATCTCTTCTCTTCCTCCTTTCCCCAGGTCAGGGAGAAAGGTCCTGTGCTCTCCACCATTCTCCCCTAGATTCTCCACCTCCAGTCACACACCACTCTATCTTGGTATTTTTCTTATGGTCACCTATCAAAATGTTCTCAATAGGTTATGTAGTTGTTTTGGAGGAGAGAAGAGGTGTTCTTTTCCAAAAACTTCCCTGGCCAAAGAATAGGGAGGAGGAAAAAGGGGAAAGTATAGAAAAAAGCATTAATTTGTATGTCAAAATATAATTTAGCCACTCTGATGCAAAGTGGTATGAGAACGTTAAAACGGCAAAAATTAACTACCCCTGGGAAAAGCAGAGAAAGTCTTAGGTGATCAAAACTGCACCCTAAAATATGACTGCATATTCACTGTGGCAAAGGTTTCCCTCAATCTCCTGTAAGCTCTCTGAGGGAAGGGACAATTTCTATTTTGTTCTCCAATGTATCTCTAATATAGGTGGATGCCTGGCATGTCATAGGCATTTAATAAATACTTGCTGGGTAAATAAAATAAATTTCTGTAAGAAGAAATAGCTGCAAAAACCCATGAGCCTTGAAAGAGTTTAGATGTCCAGAGAAGTGCCAGGTAGATGGAAACATAGCTCTAGAGGGTGAGGGTACAGAAAGAACAAACAGAGAAATAAAACATGCTATAAAAGTAACCGGGATGAACTTACTGGTCTCACTAAAAAGTTTACATTTTTTCTAAACTTGAAACATTGATTTGAGCCAAGAAGCAATCACATAGTTATAAACAATGAGGATATGGAGCAAGGTTAGACACAGAGAGAGTTGTTGGAGAACTGGGCGTAAGTCTGCAGTGGTCCAGAAAAGGATATTGAATTACTGGACATAATTATACCCACACCCTTGCAACAGCTTTGTGGAGGGGAAGGCTAAGTGAACTTCAACTTGACATTGGACTTGGCCATGTGTCTTCCTCTGACTGATTTTTTGACTGATGTTTATGGGCATGGCTCAAGCAGAAGCTTGAAATGCACTTGTGCACGTGAGGTAGCCCTTTGAGCTCTGGGATCTGCCAGAGCTGAACTCTGACCTGGGCTCCAGAATGAGACGCATGGAACTGGCCTGAACCCAACATGCAGCCTGCAGCTCAGAGCCCAGACTCTGGAGTCCAGCCTCACCCAACTTGTGAGAATAAAAAATTGTTCTAAGGTAGCCATTCAATTTTAGATCAGTTTCTTACAGGATGCTCTGGATTCTAAAATTTGAGATTTTTTTAAACTTGGTGGCCTCCTCTTCACACTGCTGTCTCTGCTGTTGACAATCCCTGCAAGCCCCCAAAAGTGCTATTTTCAAGGTGATGAGCAGCTTGTGGAATCTTAGTTCCCGAAACAGGGACAGAACACAGGCCCTCAAAAGTGGGAGCGCAGAGTCCTAACCAGTGGACCAACAGGGAATTCCCTTTTTTTTTTTTTTTCTGGAGTATAGTTGATTTACAATGTTGTGTTACTTTCTTTTGTACAGCACAGTGAATCAGTTATACGTATACATAATCCACTCTTTTTTAGACTCTTTTCCCATATAGGTCATTACATAGTACTGAGTAGAGTTCCCCATGCTATACAGTAGGTTCTTATTAGTTATCTACTTTATATATAGTAGTGTGTATATGTCAATCCCAATCTCTCAATTTATCCCTCCCCCCTTACCCCCTAGTAACCATTAGATTGTTTTCCACATCTGTAACTCTATTTCTGTTTTGTAAATAAGTTCATTTGTACCATTTTTTAAGATTCCACATATAAATGATATCATATGATACTTGTCCTTCTCTGTCTGACTTACTTCACTCAGTATGACAATCTCTAGATCCATCCTGTTGCTGCAAATGGCATTATTTCATTTTTTTATGGCTGAGTAATATTCCATTGTATATATGTACCACATCTTCTTTATTCATTCTTCTGTCGATGAACATTTAGGTTGCTTCCATGTCCTGGCTATTGTAAATAGTGCTGCAATGAATATCGGGGTGCATGTATCTTTTCGAATTATGGTTTTCTCCAGATATATGCCCAGGAGTGGGATTGCTGGATCATACAGTAGCTCTATTTTTAGTTTTTTAAGGGACCTCCATACTATTCTCCATAGTGGCTGTACCAATTTACATTCCCACCAACAGTGCAAGAGGGTTCCCTTTTCTCCACACCCTCTCCAGCATTTATGTTTGCAGATTTTTTGATGATCACCATTCTGACTGGTGTGAGGTAATACCTCATTGTAGTTTTGATTTGCATTTCTCTAATAATTAGTAATGTTGAGCATCTTTTTTTTTTTTTTTGCGGTACGTGGGCCTCTCACTGTTGTGGCCTCTCCCGTTGCGGAGCACAGGCTCTGGACGCACAGGCCCAGCGGCCATGGCTCACGGGCCTAGCTGCTCTGCGGCATGTGGGATCTTCCTGGACCGGGGCACGAACCCGTGTCTCCTGCCTCGGCAGGCAGACTCTCCACCACTGCGCCACCAGGGAAGCCCTGTTGAGCATCTTTTCATGTGCCTTTTGGCCATCTCTATGTCTTCTTTGGAGAAATGTCTATTTAGAGCTTCTGCTTATTTTTTGACTGGGTGTTTGGTTTCTTGTTATTGAGCTGCATGAGCTGTTTATATATTTTGGAGATTAATCCTTTCCCTGTTGCTTAGTTTGCAAATATTTTCTCCCATTCTGAGGGTTGTCTTTTTGTCTTATTTATGGTTTCCTTTGCTGTGCAAAACCTTTTAAGTTTCATTAGGTCCCATTTGTTTACTTTCATTTTTATTCCCATTATTCTAGGAGGTGGGTCAAAAAAGATCTTGCTGTGATTTATGTCAGAGAGTGTTCTGCCTATGTTTTCCTCTAAGACTTTCATAGTGTCTGGCCTTACATTGAGGTCTTTAATCCATTTTGAGTTTACTTTTGTGTATGGTGTTAGGGAGTGCTTTAATTTCATTCTTTTACATGTAGCTGTCCAATTTTCCCAGCACCACTTATTGAAGAGGCTGTCTTTTCTCCATTGTATGTTCTTGCCTCCTTTATCACCATAGGTGCTTGGGTTTATCTCTGGACTTTCTATCCTGTTCCATTGATCCATAGTCCTACATTCTTGGGTGGAGTCCTTGAGGAAGTCTGTTACTTTGTTCCTAGGGAAAAAAAAAAGCAGAAAAGTACCAACTCATTGTTTGGAAGAAAAACCTGAACTCAATGAAATAACTCCAGTGCAAATGCTTCAGAATGGAAAGTTACGATTTAATCATGTAAACAGGGAAATTTTTAAGAAGAGCTTTCAGAGACTGTGTTTTTAGAAAATGCTTCTTTTCACAAACTAGATTTGAGCCATACTATAAGTATCAGTGACTGCATATTTGTAGCATTGTCTGTCTCATTCCCTGAGTATTTGAAATGTAAAGCAAGGAGAGAGAGGATGGTAAGAAGGTCTTACAGGACCAATTCTTCCTCTACTTCATACTATGGGGAGGAAGCTGGACTGGATAAGGCCAGTACACACTCACCTGGATGACTACATGCAAATGAAACATTACTTAAAGCAGAAAAACCTGTTAGGTTGTGGTGTTGTAGGCTCTTTTGATGGCTTCTAAGGCAAGATCACAGCTTTGTGGATAGGTGTAGATTTTTCCTTGTTGGTAGTATATCTTCTCGTTGTCAAACATCTTGGATGAGCTCCAATATGAGGTAAGAAATGAGGATTTAGGGCCTTAGATTAGGGTGAATGTCATCTTCACTTTGGGCCTAGGGATTAGGATGGGGCTCTGAGTGATGGGTATGCTGGGACATTGCTGGCAAGATCTCAGCCAGCCTAAAGCTGGACCAAAAAGAGATCTGAGGTCCTGTCTACTCTAAAATAGCCACTTTTATAGCAATAGTAAAATGACTGTCTTTATTGTACTTTCCTTCCATGATGCCCAAACCTTTAATAAGGCCAATTTAACATTTTAACCTGATCTCAGTTGTCCTCTGGGGAGTTAGCAGAGATCTATCTCATTTTTCAGATGGAGGAGAGAGAGGGTCAGGCTTGTGAGAGATCAGAAAGGCAGAAGTGTCTACGGCCATACCACCCTGAACACACCCGATCTCTGATCTCAGAAGCTGACCAGAGTCGGGCCTGGTTAGTACTTCGATCAGAGAAAGGCAGCAGTAGTTGTTCTTGAGGACAACGTTGCTGAACCTGCATATTTAGAGTTTTCAGGAGCAGGGCCAGCAGCTGAGGCAGCAGTGTAATTAAGAGCTCAATACTTCTGAGCAGATGAAAGGCGGGACCCAGGACAACTCTCAGAAGTCTTACTTCCAGTGATTAGAATGGTAGAGGCTCAAGCTATATTAATTGGAGAATTAAAAGAAAGCACGATCTTATTTTCTAGTCACTAGCTGTTAAAATCTACAACTTTGAATTGTAGCAGTTACTCAATTTATCACTAAATATTTTTCCAATTTATAAAGGACTTTTTCCTTAAAATGTAAAATTAACGCATTCCTATAAGAAAAATTAAGAGCACAATCCAAAATGTAAATTCTCAAAGATAAATATATTGTTCACTTAAAAAAAAGTCTATCTTTGTAAATAATAACTAATTTTTGTGGCAAATAAGCACTGACATGGACATATGGAAAGCATGTAGAGGCTGGAAGTTTTGTAGAGGCCAGTAATAAGAAGTTACCTAGGGCTTCCCTGGTGGCGCAGTGGTTGAGAGTCCACCTGCGGATGCAGGAGACACGGGTTCATGCCCCGGTCCGGGAAGATCCCGCGTGCCGCGGAGCGGCTGGGCCCGTGAGCCATGGCCGCTGAGCCTGCGCAGCCGGAGCCTGTGCTCCGCAACGGGAGAGGCCACAACAGTGAGAGGCCCGCGTACTGCAAAAAAAAAAAAAAAGAAGTTACCTAAAATAAGATATTTTTTCAGTGCCATAAACATATTAATGAGAGAGAAGAAATCATATTCTTGGCTTTTTAAAGATGCATTTGGCTTTTCTCTTTAAAGACTACTCTCCTGAAATGAAAGCATTAACGTTTGAAAAAAAATGTGTACTTTCAAAAAATGTAGAACATCAGTTTTGGTTAATTATTTATAACAGCTTAAAAGAGTTTGATTTCCGTAGTCAAGTTAATTCAAGAACAAGATTGAGAAAAAAACAAGCTTTGCCTCTCCATTCTAAAAAAGAAGATATGTCTGGTTCTTTTGAATGAAGCTTAGGTTTTAATTGATAATATTTAATATTATTTAAAATAAATTTAAAAACTGCTTTTTAACAAAATGCTTGACATTTTACTTATTCACTTCTAACATTTATAAAATAGAAAACATAATTAGACTCATTTTTGCATCTGTGTGGTCCTCTTATTTTGCTTGAATTCTTAAATGAACAAAGATTGGTTTCAGCACAATGTATGTCAAGAGAAAGGGTACCCCCTTCTATAAAGTCTTTGAGAGTAAAGGCATTCATTTGGTACTCAGACCACGGCACTTTTCTGTAGTCCCCCCATGTGGATATTGTATACTCAGGATCATCTTAAATATTTTTAATGAAAATGGTAGTATATAAAATATTCTAGTATATAAAATGAAACAAGAAAACAATTTAAGTAGAGTGATTAATCTAATTTTCTGATATACATCCCTGTTCCTCAAAGATAACAGACTTCATAAAAAGCCATTTAATCTTTCAAATGAGCTTTTAAATCGTTCTCTACATAATCCAAGCTCTCAACATTTCAAATATCGTACTGTCACGAAGAGTGACACTTTTGCTTCTCATAAAGTGGAGAAACAACTGTTAACTTGAATTATACGTCTTTAAGATCCAAATACATTTTTCTCTTGAGAATGAATATCACCTTCTTGCTTTCATTCACAATTACAGTCCAGGGCTGCTCCTTATTAATAGTTATTTGCTTATTTATTTGTGGAACATATGAAATTAGCACTGATTAGCACTAGTCTGCAGGGCCCTGTCAGAACTATTAAGCAACAGGCCACGGGGACATGACTCCCCAAGAGTGTCAACACTCTTCTGTCTCTTCTATCTAGAGGGAAAGTAAGCAACCTACAGGTACTACTTTAAAAGATCATCATTGAACATCTATTATTTGGTCTTCAAAAACTGCATAGAAACTAAATATTCCCCCTCATGTAGAATTTATAAAAATGCTCCTCCATCGCTTCTTAAAAATATATCTTTTCAAAGCACAAGGGTGTCATAAATAGAAACAGCTGGGGAAGGGATATCAGCAAATGCCAGCCAAGAGAACTTGAGTACATACAAATGAAGTGTGTTAAGACTAGAGACTTTTCTATTATTAAGGAAATGGAGTGCCATGAGAAAATGCAAGGAGACAAGAGTAATGGCAAAGTCATGAATCAAATAGTGACTTAAAAGCAAGAGTTCCTAGTTCCCTGGTACATGACACCTCCCTACTAAAGTTTATTCAGTGGGAAATGATGAAATGGTACTATTGCTTCAAAGAAATACATTCAAAATATAGAAAAATGATTTCAATATCAAGATAATTAGGGTGAGTGACATCGAGTATCTATTGCAGTTATTTTAACAACTCGTACTGGTCATATGCCTTCCTTGGCTCACACATAAAGACTTTCTGTGATGTGTATCTGCCTTACACCAAAATAAAAGTCAAACCTATAAACCTTATGTAGTTTATCTTGTCCGAACTTGCTACACTAGAGATGAATTTTGCAACTATAATAACATTATAAAAATATTAACACTGAAAGAGAACTGTCAGAATGTAGAAGCAGGACCAATGCACAGCTTTGGATCCAGCCTCTGTGATACTCTTGGAACTACTCCCATAACAGTCACTTTTAAAATCTCACAATGAAGGTAAAGTAGTTCTTCCTATGCCTCTGTAATGGAAAGTGAAAGGGACTTAACCTTTAATGAAGTTCATTTTCACAGCCCCTCAATCTTCACTTAAGTACCTTGAGAGAAATATGTCTTATTTATGATTCCTCAGTGCCTATCATGACATCTAGTATTTAATTAGTTCTCACAGAAGCTTATTGAAGAGAAGTATAAATGAAATAAGTACAGTGTCTAAGATATTTTTATCTACATATTTCTTTACCTATAATGTAAGGATACACACAGTAGCAAACAGTTAATGAATAATCCACCAGAATTGTGACCAAAGGCAACAAGGTGAAATTTATTTTATTCCCTTGGAGTCTACATTTACAAATCAAGTGAACACTATTCAATGCACCATAAGAATCAAGGAAAATAAAAGTTAGATCAGCAAATTATATCATTTTGGAGTTCTTTAATAATTACTCCTGAAAGTTTTAGACTATGTTCCTAAGAAGTTTGAAAGGGTTTTTGTAGTTCAACTAATATGTATAGAATAGAATTCTTTATTCAGGACAGACAATATCACCTTTAGATAGTAATGGCAAATAGGTTTTCTTCGCAACTTGTCAAGAAACAAAAAGCCATTGAGAGTCCCAGGACACGTGTAGTTAATGTTGGGTAAAATTTTGAAAAATAAATAAATACCATAACTCACTGTGACTCATCAATTGATCACCATATGAAGGAATATTTATTTTCAGGGATATCCAAGTTTTTTCTCTCTTATTTTCACTGATCCTTTTGCCAGAGTATCACTTCAGTCTTTGGAACTTCTTTTCAGGCTACTGGATCCCTTAAAAATAAAACTTCTTTCCTGTACATGCACACCACATTTCCACCCCTACCTACCTTCCCTACCCGTCCCAACACACACACACATGAGGAAAGCAATAATTATTATTATTATAAAAATATTGACAGAAAACAAGTAGATTGCACACTTAAAAGTAGAATGTGAAGAGATTTTATCTGCAGAGAGATTATCCAAAAAGGAACGGATGGGGCATATATTGGAGCCACAGAAGCTTATTGAGAACCCAGGGCTCTTAGCTGCCCGTCAGCCACCACCATAGACTCTGAAGGATGAAGGAAAGGAGAAGTTATTGGAAGCCAAAAGGAGGAGAGTGTATCATCTCAGGCTGCCTTGAGAGGACTAAAGACTTTCGGTGGAGGAACCTAGCCAGCCTGAGGGTAGAAAGTGAATCTGCAGAAGAAAAAGGGAGTTATCTGGCACAGCAACATTGAAAGAAACCTGAGTAGGAGAGGAAAAGTCACTCATTTGCAAAAATGAATGCTTAGTAGATGGCTCTCATCTTCCCTTGGCAGATGGATTTGGGTATGAATAACCCTGGAAATAATGGGATTCTGCTCCCAGGGAATTCTAACAAATATTCATTGATCAGCAGAAACTATGTGTCAAGAATTATTCTAAACACTAGGGATTAGAACATGAATAAAACATGGACTCTGTCCTGCAGAAAGTCAGAGTCTGGAAAAAGAAGTAGGCCCACAAACAGATCATTACCATATTAACATAAAAAGTGCAGTCGATGAAAGAATGTATGAATTCCTTAAGGGAATGTACTAAATCATATGCTTTTTTGTATAACTAGCGCCTAGTAAAATGCCTTACGCATAGTGAGGCTGAATAAATGTTGAGTGAGTGAAAGGTACGGGGCTTGTACCCAGAGGTAAGCTTGGAAGGGCTAGCTCTGCCCTCTGTTAAGTCTTCAGCAAAACTTGTGAGACAGAAATATTTGCAGGTTAACAGGTGTCATTTTACTTTTCCATTTATACAATTTTCATTGTTTATTCCCTAAAAATATTTAAGGTTTCCTTTTATTTCCTATATGCCAGTGACACAGTCCATCTACCCTATATAGACTGCCTCCTTTCTATTCTCAGTTAAGCCTTGTCCCCTTTCTTAGGTCCCTGCTTTTGCTATATATATATATATATATATATATATATATATATATAATGTGTGTTTTTAAATTATTCAATATGTAAAATATTTTAGGTGATAAAGAAGGCATATTGAATCATTACAGGGGAAATGGTCTGCTCAAATACGGTGGAACAATTAACTAGCAATTTAGAATGAAGGTAAAATTTTCCACTTCATGCTTCATATTATAATAATTTCAGATTGAGTTAAGGTTTTAAAATGGAAAAAATGAAACAAAAAAATATAAGAAGAAAATTATTACTATTTAAATTCAACTTGAGGTAGGAAGATTTTAGTACAGAAAAAAATTACTATAAACAAGGGTGAAAAATAAATGACAATGAGAAAATATTTTCAATATATAACAAAGTGTTAGTATCCATTGTGAAACAGAGAAGAGGGCATTGTGATTAGGCTTGGACGGTGTCTGGGAAAATAGCGTTTCCCATAATATAAATAAATCCACAGGTGCATACTATTTCTCTCATATGTTCTAGCTTAGTAAATGAATAGAAAGCATAAGGTAAAATTATAGCAATGCTAGTGAGTGAACAGTTTGAGGACGTACACATCTTTGTGAAGAACTCTTAAAAATCAATAAGAAAAAGCAAACATCTCAGTAGTAACTAAGTAAAAGGCATGGATAAGCAATTGACAAAAGCACAGGTGGACAATAAACATATGAAAGAAAAGCTTATGTTTTTAATCTAACAAATTGAGAATTATTAAAAGAATGATAAAATCCAATTTGGACTGAAATGCAGGAAAATTGGCGCTCATATAATTTTTTGTCAATATGAATTACTTCAGGTTTTCTACGCAGTAGACATTTATACTACAAATAAAAGATGACCATGATATTGTCAAAAAGAAGCCAGATTAAAAAAAGAAGAGAAAAGAACATTATGTGGCTATTTGATGATATGAAGAAATTATTGTTAATTTGTTAATGATTGATATTGAGATTGTGGTTGGTTTTGTGGAACAGTGCTTATCTTTTAGAGGTAAATGTTGAAGTATTTATGGATGAAATGATAGACCATCTGGATTTGCTTTAAAATAATTCAGGGCTGGAGGAATAGAAGGTATAGATAAAACAAGGTGGCTGTACCTTGATCATTGTTGATAGCACATGGGGATTCATTATACAATTTTTCTAATTTTTATGTGTAAAAATATTCCATAGTAAAAGGTTTTTAAACTGTTTATATACTAGCATCTAAATTTTGTAAGAAATAAGATCACATATGCATTATGCATAGACAAAAGAACAGATGAAAAGTACCAAAAGTTAACAGTGATTTTCTTGGGGGGCAGACTTTGTTTTTATCCCCGTTGCTCCCTCATACATTCTAAAATGAACATAAATTACTTTTATCATCAGTAAATTAAGATTTTTTGACAAATGCATTCAGTGCAGTCACCTTAATCTTAGAAAACAGGAGCCACGGAAGACAAATTAATATCTATATTTTTTAGGAGACTTTTTATCCTTAAATATTTCGCCATTTTTATATTTTTTTCCTTCACTCCACTTGCTTTCAATTTAGGAACATAAGGCATACTGTTTATTGGCTTAGATTCACTTTTCTTTCATAATTTATTTTCTATTCAATCTCTTCTTTTTCCTACTTGGTACATCTCAATATTAGGCCTTTATTTTAACTAACCACAATTGTACATTATTAACTAAATCCAACATTTTGCCCAATCATACTTTCATTTGAAACCAGTGAGAAATCACTTATAAGCTATAAGCAACATAGAGCAAGATTTTAAAAATATGCCTTAAGATATTTCAATTATTCAGGCAGACACCATTGTAACAGGACTTGTAAGCAGTAATGTTAAGAGTCCATCAAAGTAGAACTGTGCTTTAAATGAAGTTTTAAATTAGCAGTGAACTATATTTGTCTTTGCACTTGGAGCACAATATTATAAGACCAGAGAGAAAAGTGAATGTTAAAATAAAATGTTTGAGGGGATAAAGTCAAACCCCCTGCCTCCTCCTCCCCCCAACCCCCACAAGTTTGCAGAATACTTGTTTTGTAATGATAATAAAGATCGGATCATTAACATTATTATCATTACAACACTGTACTAAGTGTATTCCATTTATGACCACTGACCCTCATAACCACCTCTGCAGGTTTGTATCAGTATCCCTCTATTACAGTGAAAGAAACTGAGACTCAGAGAAAGATTAAGTATGTGGTTGAAAGTTGCACAACCTGGATTCACAAACTATTTCTATCTTTTGCCAAGGCGAGTGCTCTTTCAATTCCACCACACTGCATTTATGGACAGAGTGCCTTATGTAGATTGATGGGGAATGAGATTGGAAAATAGTGGAGGCAGGAAAGCATGAGATGTGGCAACATTAAAGGGAGAATAAATACTCATTTCAGCTGTGATGGTTATTCTTATTCTATGTTTTCAGCAGTAAATGTGCACCAAAGGAATGTATAACAACGTATTAAATTTATAAAGACATCCCTCTTGCCATTTGCTGCATACCAGTGTGTATTGGGATGATTCATGGATTCAGAGAATATTAAAACTAGAAGCAACAATAGAGATCATCTAATAGAATTTTTTCCTTCTAAAACAATTCGTTATGAGAGAATATTGTGAAGCGCTCTTTCATGTATAATCTCAATTGCTATTGCTACGTATGATGCAAAAAAACAATTGGGCATGAATTTGAATTTGCTTGAAAACTCCTCCAGTAGCATGCATATGTATACTCTAAATGCAGTGAATATCACATATATTCGAGTAAATAGGTTACAGTGGAAGAAGGGGCAAGACACCGAACTGGAACTGGAAGCCTGGGGCTTTGGTTCTGCTTGAGTTTCTAACAAGTTGTGTGACTTTGATCACTTATGCTGTCAGATTACTCATGAGTAAATAGAAGTAATTGGACCGAGTTCCCTTCTCTTGGGTCCAATAAAGGGAAACAACTTTAGAGTTCTAGTATTGAGGATGCAGCTCCTTTGCTTACACACAAGCGTGTGTTGTGATTAGACTTGGAAGTCACCCAGACAAATAATGTTTTCTCAAAATATAAGTAAATCCATAGGTACATACTCTTATCTCCTCAGTGTTCTAGATTAGTAAGTGAATAGAAAACATAAAGGAAAATTGCAGCAATACCAAGCAGAGTGTGAACAGTGTAAAGTAATCCACAGGTTTTTTTTGTATCTCAGTTATGATAGTGTAAACCAAGTAGAAAAGAAATCAGAATGAGCAAGAAACTGACATTCTGGTATCTGAGGCAATTGACACTTGGGAGAGTCAAATACATTGATTTGTTTAAGAAATTGGTTAAAGTAAAAGAAAATAAAGCTATAAAATATTTTTTATATGTCTCCAATCAGGTTTTAAAATTTTTATATCATGTACTATTTTACCTCCATATTTGGTTCTATTGATGTATAAATAAGTGATGTAACTTTAATTATTAATGCTATACATCTACTTTTCTCTTTGTATCTAATTCAGGTAAATCTGAAAATGGCTAAGTAAATAGCTACTCAAATACCTGACTCATGTGTACCTGGGGGATTATGGCATTAGCTACCCATTGAAAGTCTTTGAGAGAAATGGCCTCAGTAGAAAACTGTGATGCTATTTTTGTGAGGGCATCACAAGTGGCAGGCACCACTAGGATCTGGAAACCTGAACCTCCAAATCTATGACAGTTATATTTTACTACTCCCACTCAACAATTTGGAGATGGCCCTTATACTTGTTCATACATGCCTCATTCTTGGACTGAAATGGCATGGATAATAACACAGCAGACAAGGAAAAAATTAACAACAACTATGTCTGCTAAGTAGTGACATGACTTATTTTGAGGAAGAAAAAAGTTAGCACTATTTTAAGACCCGTTTACTTAGGACATTGTGTTTTTCCTTTATTTTGCAATCCTATTCTACTTTAAATACTTCTTCACAGTGTTTTTGTTTGTGTATTTACCAAATCAAATTCTCAAGTATGCTGTAGATAACTATGTCATGTGAACTGCTTTAACTACCTTATCTGATTTATTAGTAATTTTTATCTGTCTTGCTGAGACATATCGAAAGGGCTTATTTTTCAGAGTTGAAAATCAGTATTCAGAATAATCCTCTGAAAATAAAATCAAGCTCTGCAAAATTTCTCTTAGGGCAAATAAATACAAGGAAATTGCAGTATGGGTGTGACTGCTTGTTTCATAGATAAAGCCCTCCCAGTAAGCCTTTTGATCTTCCCATTGTGATGAATAGGCTGGCAGTTCCATGAACCATATTGCTATACTCTAGTGTACTCATCTAGACTAATTTACTAATATCCAAATATAATAATGTATACTAACAGAGAACCAAGCAGTGCTGGAAATGTCACTGGGCACCACTGTAGACATAAGGGGTAGACAGCAAGGAGTGAAAGAAGAGGAAGAAGTAAGATAAAGGGCAAAGACACAGGTATAATAGAGACAAAACAAGGAGTAAGAATAGCAAAAAGTACAGAAAAGGCATTTAAAATAAAACAACAGAATGGCGGTGATAAGTGTAATGTTCGCTATCATTTAATACTTGGCAATGTGATTTGTCCTCTTATACTTAAATTTGACCTGCAGTCTTTCATCATAAAATCAGCTCATATTAATGATTTATGTGGCATATTTAGAAAAATGATACTTTTGAGAGGCTTTTTTGTTGTTGTTGTTGTTATCAGCCCCACAGAAAGTCAAGAAATAGACACATGTAAGATTAATATATTTCTGAGTCACAATAAAGAATTTTTTTATAAGTGTGTTTCCTGGTTCAACATAAGAATATCTCACGTAGAGCAACTACCAGCATCCTTTAAAGGTGGTAATAAATAAAATTTTTGTAAATCAAGTTATATATGTAATATACAAGTAAAATACTTCCTTTAAAAATACTTCCTTAGGGCTTCCCTGGTGGCACAGTGGTTGAGAGTCCGCCTGCCAATGCAGGGGACACGGGTTCGTGCCCCGGTCCGGGAAGATCCCACATGCCGCGGAGTGGCTGGGCCTGTGAGCCATGGCCGCTGAGCCTGCACGTCCGGAGTCTGCGCGTCCGGCCCGCGTACCGCAAAAAAAAAAAAAAAAAAAAAAAAAAAAAAAAACCTTCCTTAAAATAAAAACTCCTTTTGTAAAGCAAATAATGAATGCCTGGCTTATATATATTTTATATTTCCATGCTCATTTATTGCATTTGCTAAGAGTATGGTAAACCTGAGTTTTTGCTGAAAGACTACATTGTGCATTCGTTTTATTTATGGATACATTCCAAAATTTATTGTTTTTTTAATTAGTTTATGCCACAAGTGGGCTCAACTTGTAAGTTCACTTTTCCTGCATATCGATTAATATGTTTAATCCCCGTTCTGTGTTTCTACACCAATGAACAGTGTTTAGGGTAATATGAAAACAAACCTTTAATTAAACATAAAAATATTCTAGAGAAGTTCTCAAAATAGTACTGACAGATGTTCAATGGAATGCTCTGTTTTTCTCATAGTTAAAAAGCAATTGATCAAAAAGAGAAAAGTGTGCTTCTTATCCCTTTTGTGCTGTAACTGGTAACATTTTAATTGCCCAAGGCTTTGTTCATGTTCTTTCATGGTTGATGCTTGCATAGATGTTCACTCTGTAATTGAAAACAGGGGTTACATATTCCCTTCCTGCCTGGAAGATCCCTATATCACTAGCTTCTTCAGATTATTTCTTGTTAAAATCTTGGATGAATAAAATACAAAAGCTTTGAATTGTGTTGCTTATTATAACATATGTGGTACAAAGGCATCTCAGCTGAGATTTCTGTATGTTTCTGAGATTCTAAAGAAAATACTCTTGATTTTAAATGCTTGTGCCTTTTAGTCAAATGCAGAAATTGAAAGGACATATGAGAAATTTTATGAATGCAATTTGGATAAGATCATCTGCTCCAAATCCCAGAATTAATTATTTAAAAGAAGAAAATAAATTATCTGTAGTTTCCAAATGAATAGGAAACTGGAAGGAAACATACCTGTCTATTTTTCTTCACCCTGAAGCATCCAACATCTTAATGGCAGCCCACTGCTCCCCAGAGCGGTCACTATGCCTGGATCTGCCCTACTGATCAGTTCTTCATCACTAGGAATTTAATCAGGTTGTGCCCTGAATAGATCTTAAGAGTTTGTTTGGAGTATTTAGCAAGGAAACGCAGGTCCTCCCATTTCTCAGGAACCCTCTTTTATCTAAGAAGATTGTCTTTCCTGCCTGGGTGTGCAGCTTGAAAAGGAAAGCGTAGGGAGCAACGAGGTGGGGAGGGCATAGAGGCCAAATTAATTATCAGTTTGTAGTCATATCACTTTATATTTTTGTTCTGTATTCATTTAGGGCATTTCTTAGTATTAAAAATATAGGATTTGCAAGCATAAGGCATAGAAAAGGGAGGAAATGATTTGGGACAGAGAATCTTTAAGAAATTCTCATATAATACTACATGAGCAGCTGCTTCTAGCCTTCCACCTTCAAGCAGTCAGTAACACACATCCAGATGAGCAAAAGGAAGAGAATAGGGCTATCATTGTTATTGCCGAGAGAATGTTCACGAGATTGATTTTCCCATCACTGTGAAGTCCACAAAGGCTGTACATTGTGACTTTGCGGCCAACTTCATATCTGTAAGCTTGTGAAGTGGGCATTAACTGCCACTTTTTGTAAATAAGCTGGTAACCTGGCTTCTTTAGGCTTCAGATGCGTGAGTCCAAGTGAATTCTCTTACCTTTAGCCAAAATAATTCTTCCTTCCCTTCAAAAAATAGTGATGCACAAACTTGAACTGGACATGGTCCCTGGTCTTGAAAACTTAATAATTTCATGGGGAAGACAAACATGTAAATCAAATCAGGCAAATAATCCTTCTTGAGCTTGAATCAAATAAGTGGAGGGAAAACGTATGTAATACGACATGACCAGTGTGGTTCTCTGGGCTCCTGGGTCATTCCAAGGGCAATATAGTTGGCTGTTGACGCCTATGTCTACACCAAGTCTGAAGATACAGGCCTCTTCATATTTTCCAAACTAGCTCCTAGCCAAGAAGGCAGGAATACTATTAATTTCCCTTTTTTCTGGATAATGATAACTCAGTGTCTCCAGGTGCCATTTCACGTTTATTCATAATTGTTGACCCCAGTCACAGACCTCGTACTTTTTTGTAATTTATTAAGACTTAATTTTTTTAGAGCAGTTTCAGGTTAACAACAAAACTGAGAGGAAAGCACAGAAATTTACTGTATATTCCCTGTACCCACACACATATAGCCTCGCCCATTATCAACATTCCACCCACCCCCGCAGCCAAGGAGTGGCACATGTTACAACTGATGAATCTACATTGACATCATTATCACCCAAAGTCCATAGTTTACATTACAGTTTACTCTTGATGTTGTATATGCTGTGGGTTTGGACAAATGTATAATGTCATATATCCACTATTATAGTGTCATATACTATAGTGTCACTGCCCTAAAATTCCTCTTTGCTCTGCCTACACATCCCTTCCCAACACCCACTCCCCTGCAACCACTGATTTTTACTGTCTCCATAGTTTTGCCTTTTCCAGAAGGTCATATAATTGGAATCATACAATATATAGCATTTTCAGGTTAGCTTCTTTCACTTAGTACTATGCATTTAAGATTCCTCCATGTCTTTTCATGGCTTGATAGCTTACTTCTTTTAGCACTGAATAAGATTCCATTGTCTGGATGTACCACAGTTTATTTATTCACTCACCTACTGAAGGACATCTTGAGTGCTTCCAAATTTTGGCAATTATGAATAAAGCTGCTATAACATCCATGTAAATGTTCTATGTAAATCTAAGTTTTCACTCTTTTGGGTAAATATCAAAGAGCAGGATTGTTGATCATATAGCAAAAGTGTGTTTAGTTTTGTAAGAAACCACCAAACTGTGGTGTGGAAATGGCTGTACCATTTTCCACTCCTACCAGCAATAAAGGAGCAGTCCTCTCGCTCCCCATCCCAGCCCACATTTGGTGTTGTCAGTATTCCAGATTTTGGCCCTTTTGATGGGTGTGTAGTGATATCGTGTTGTTTTAATTTGCACTTCCCTGATGATCTTTTTATATGCTTATTTTCCTTCTGTATATCTTATTTGGGGAGATGTCTGTTAAGACCTTTCTCAATCAGGTTGTTTGTTTTCTTGTTGTTGAGTTTTAAGAGTTCTATGTATATTTTAGATAACAGTCCTTTATCAAATGTATCTTTCGCAAATATTTTCTCACAATGTGTGACTTGACTTACTCTCTTGGCATTGTCCTTCACAAAGCAGAAGTTTTTAATTTTAGTGAAGTCCAGCTTATCAGTTATTTCCTTCGTAGCTTGTGCCATTGGTGTTGTATCTATAAAGTCATCACCATACCCAAGATCATCTAGGTTTTCTCCTATGTCATCTTCTAGGAGTTTTATAGTTTTGCATTTCACATTTAGGTCTGTGATCCATTTTGAGTTAATTTTTGTGAAGGATGTAGGATCTGTCTCTAGATTCATTTTTTTGCATGTGGAAGTCCAGTTGTTCCAGCACCTTTTGTTCAAAAACTATCTATCTTTCCTCCATTACATTATGTTGCCTTAGCTCATTTGTTCAAGATCAGTTGATTAAATTTATGTGAGTCTATTTCTGAGCTCTCTATTCTATTGATCTATTTGTCTATTCATTCACTAATACCACACTGTCTTGATTACTGTGTCTTTATAGTAAGTCTTGAAGTCAGGCAGTGTCAGTCCTCCAACTTTGTTCCTCTCCTTCAACATTGTGTTGGATATTCTGGGTCTTTTGCCTGTCCACACAAACTTTAGAATTAGTTTGTTTATATCCACAAAATACCTTGTTTGGATTTTGATTTGGATTGCATTGAATCTATAGATGATGGGAAGAACTGACATCTTGACAATATCTAGTCCACCTTTCCAGATAAATGGAATATCTCTCCATTTATTTTGTTCTTCTCTGATTTTGTTCATCAGAGTTTTTGAGTTTTCTCATGTAGATCTTATACATATTTGTCAGATTTATACCTGAGTATTTCATTGGGAGGAATGCTTATGTAAAATGGTATTGTGTTTTTAATTTCAAATTCCACTTGTTCGTTGGTAGTATATAGGAGAGCAATTAACTTTTGTACATGAACTTTGTATCCTGCAACTTTGCTATAATCTCTTATTAGTTCTAGGAGTTTTTTGGTCTATTCTTTTGAATTTTCTACATAGACAATCATGTATCTACAAAGAAAGACAGTTTTATTTCTTCCTCCACAATCTGTATGTCTTTTTTTTCCCCTTTTTTTGTCTTATTACATTAGCTAGAATTTTTTTTTTTTTTTCTTTTTATGGTACGCAGGCCTCTCACTGTTGTGGCCTCTCCCGTTGCAGAGCACAGGCTCCGGACGCGCAGGCTCAGCAGCCATGGCTCACGGGCCCAGCCACTCCGCGGCATGTGGGATCTTCCCGGACCAGGGCACGAACCCGTGTCCCCTGCATTGGCAGGCAGACTCTCAACCACTGCGCCATCAGGGAAGCCCAGCTAGAATTTTTAGTACAATGTTGAAAAGGAGCAGTGAAAGAGGCAGACCTCTTACTTTTGACCAAGTTTTGTTCTCCTCCAATTCCTAATTTGAAATTGAGCTTTAGTTCCTGAAAATTTCTTCAAGAATGCTATGTTTAGTTCTTCTTTCCAACATGCCCTGTAGTTCTTTTCCACTCTCATACCTGACCTGAATCCCAGAATTCCAGCCCAGGCCAAAAGCACTAAGCTGCTTCTCACCCCAGAGAGCAGCTCAGGAAATTATGGAATGGTTCATCACTTCATCATATAGCCCAAATCATAGAGTATTGGCATGGTGAATAAGTAAATAATAACAACAATAGTAATACTATAACTGAGTTTATGATCTCAGAGATATTTCTGTGATATTGTTAAAACGGGAAAAACACAAAGCCTGAAAAACATTTTACAGTGTCTTATATTGTTAGTACTCCCCTGAAATTTTCCTATTTTGGACCTGCCTGGCCCCTTTGTAAGGTAATTTTTTTTTTTTTTTGATCAGCAGACCATCCTCTAAATTAGTTAAGATGTGTAAGGCATGAACTAAAGCTTTTAAACATACTCATATGACTTGAAAATAGACCACTTAGAATTTAGGTGTAAGTGCTGTGCTTGAAATAAAAGAGGGTGATGAATTTCAGCAATATAATTTAAATGGAATAGTGAGTTATTTGTGCACAGCAGCCCAGCTCCAAATACCTATTTGCTAAAAGAGTCCTGACTATCCTACAAAAAATAAGGGCCCATGATCCTCTCTTCAAGGCAACTGAGGT
This sequence comes from Delphinus delphis, assembly GCF_949987515.2. Taxonomy (NCBI): domain Eukaryota; kingdom Metazoa; phylum Chordata; class Mammalia; order Artiodactyla; family Delphinidae; genus Delphinus; species Delphinus delphis. The sequence continues at coordinate 103,892,975 of NC_082685.1, read as the reverse complement.
AATAGGACATGTGTTCCTGCTGCTGTTACTGAAACCTGAGACTCATGGGCAGAATTGCTCTTCATTTCCTGCAGGATGAGACAGGGACAGTTTCTCTGGGGGCCTCTAGGCTGCCTTGACTGTGCCCATTCTCCTTCTATACTATCAGCTTGCCTAGTAACCTATCTGGAATAGTGAGAAAATATAATCGTTTAATTCCCCTTCTACGAGTTTTTCTTCCCTACTGGGCCTAGGGCTTGCTTTGTTCTAATTGCATCATATGAATCTGTAAGACAAATTTTTAAGGATTTCCCCTCTTTTAACATTAATATACCTTGCTGAGATAATTCCTTAAGCCATTATTTGCTGATAACATTACAAGGATGGACTAAATCTGTGCTTCTTAAATTGAGGCACACATTCTGTGATTTACGCAGTAGTATGGTGGGTACCTAAAGCCACAAGGGAAATATATCACATCTACTGGTAGTATCAATTTTACTTGGTGAGGAGGAATTTAAAGTCTTACCTCATTGTGACCTAGACAGAACTACATAATCTGTATCTCCTCTCCACTCTTTTTTTTTTCCTCTGACCTCATCTCCTCCTACTCAATCCATCACTCACACTGTTCCTGTCACACTTCGTTCCTTGAGCAACTCATGCTCCTGCCTCAGGGCCTTTGCACTTGCTGTTTACTCTGCCTGAAATGTTCTTCATGCAGATATCTGGATGGATGGCTATCTCACTTCCTTCAGGTCTTAACTGACTTGTCCCTTCTCAGTGAGGACTTTCTTGGCCACACTATTAAAAATTATACATCTCCATCTTACATTTTCCAATCCTCCATGTTTGATTTACTTTTTCTCCATAGCACTTACTACAATTTAAAATACTGTACATTTTATTTAAATGTACAGTATTAAATACTGTACATTTTATTATTTACTTTTGTTATCTCTATATTCCATTAAAATGTCAGCTCCATGAAAGCAGAGAGTTTTTTAATTATAGAAAGGTACACAATAGTTGAAATAATATTATAGTGAACCTCTACTATCAGTCAGCTCTAACAATTTTTAATATTTAGCCAATCTTGTTTCTTCAATTTCCCTGACATATTTTATTTCTTATAAGTATTTAGAAGCAAACCTTAGACATAAGAGTTCATGTTATTTCACCTATAAATTCTTCAGTGTGTATCTTAACTGATATGACCATGTTTTTGACATTTTTAAAGTTATCAGAGCACTATCACATTAAATTAATATTAACTCTTTTGTATTATTTATTCTGTTTGTATTCAAATTGTTCTGATTAATAATATATATTCACATTTGATTTATTTCCACTGGGATTCTAACAAGATCCACACATTACACTTGATTTTTCCTCCTAAGTCTTTCTTTTCCCATGTGCTATACATGTGCTGGGAAAACTTTGTCCCCTAGCATGTCCCACATTCTGGATTTGGCAGATTGCTTTCTTGAAGTATCTTCTCGTTAATATTTTCTAAAATCTAGTTGTTATATACAGAGATTTAATTAGATTCAGGTACATTTTTATAGGCAAGACTTATGTGTTATTTCCTGCTGTACTACATCACGAGGCACAAAATGACTGGTTGGCACACCTTAGTGATGCTGAGATAAATCAGAAGGTTAAGGTAGTATGATCCCGACTCCTTCATTATGATGTTTCCTGACAAAATTTTACTTGATGGTGTAGCATCCAGTGATGATGGTTCCCTACATTAGTTATTTTATTCTGGCACTTCTTGTTAATTTATTATCTGGAATTCAGCTTTAAATGCCCATTCTCCTGAACCTCCCTCTTTCAGTGATATAAATTTTTGAAGTATTGTCTAGGATTCACATAAACATAGTAGTTAAGGGCTTTTGACTTCTCTTTACTAAATTATGGCAGCCAAGGTGCACTTCTATGAATCCTCCTTGGAAAACATTAAAAACCACTCATCTACACTATGATATCTCTATCTGTGATAATATAAAATTAGTTAATTATTAAAAATTACTGAGACCTTACTATGTGTCAGACACTGTCTTAGGTACTGGGAATACATTGTTGTCATGGACTGTCAGTATATAATAGGATTAATAGAAATTAAAAATGGAAATGCACTCTGGTAGCGAGTATCAGAAATGGCTCCCAGCACCTTCACAGAAAGAGAGACAAGATGAAAAGGCAGAGGGCTATGTACCAGATGAAGAAACAAGATAAAGCCCCAGAAAAACAACTAAATGAAGTGGAGATAGGCAACATTCCAGGAAAAGAATTCAAAATAATGATAGTGAAGATGATCCAAGACCTCGGAAAAAGAATGGAGGCAAAGATCGAGAAGATGAAAGAAATGTTTAACAAAGACCTAGAAGAATTAAAGAACAAACAAACAGAGATGAACAATACAATAACTGAAATGAAAACTACACTAGAAGGAATCAATAGCAGAATAACTGAGGCAGAAGAACGGATAAGTGACCTGGAAGACAGAATGGTGGAATACACTGCTGTGGAACAGAATAAAGAAAAAAAAGAAAAGAAATGAAGACAGCCTAAGAGACCTCTGGGAAAATATTAAATGCAACAACATTCACATTATAGGGGTCCCAGAAGGAGACGAGAGAGAGAAAGGACCAGAGAAAATATTTGAAGAGATTATAGTCGAAAACTTCCCTAACATGGGAAAGGAAATAGCCACCGAAGTCCAGGAAGCGCAGCGAGTCCCATACAGGATAAACCCAAGGAGAAACATGCCAAAACACATAGTAATCAAATTGGCAAAAAATAAAGACAAAGAAAAATTATTGAAAGCAGCAAGGGAAAAATGACAAATAACATACAATGGAACTCCCATAAGGTTAACAGCTGATTTCTCAGCAGAAACTCTACAAGCCAGAAGAGAGTGGCATGATATAATTAAAGTGATGAAACGGAAAAACCTACAACAAAGATTACTCTACCCAGCAAGGATCTCATTCAGATTCCATGGAGAAATCAAAAGCTTTACAGACAAGCAAAAGCTAAGAGAATTCAACACCACCAAACCAGCTTTACAACAAATGCTAAAGGAACTACTCTAAGTGGGAAACACAAGAGAAGAAAAGGACCTACATAAAACAAACCCAAAACAATTAATAAAATGGTAATAGGAACATACATATTGATAATTACCTTAAATGTGAATGGATTAAATGCTCCAACCAAAAGACACAGGCTTCCTGAATGGATAGAAAAACAAGACCCACATATATGCTATCTACAAGAGACCCACTTCAGACCTAGGGACACATACAGACTGAAAGTGAAGGGATGGAAAAAGATATTCCATGCAAATGGAAATCAAAAGAAAGCTGGAGTAGCAGTACTCATATCAGATAAAATAGACTTTAAAATAAAGAATGTTACAAGAGACAAGGAAGAACACTACATAATGATGAAGGGATCAATCCAAGAAGAAGATATAACAATTATAAATATACATGTACCCAACATAGGAGCACCTCAATACATAAGGCAACTGCTAACAGCTATAAAAGAGGAAATCGACAGTAACACAATAATAGTGGGGAACTTTAACACCTCACTTACACCAATGGACAGATCATCGAAAATGAAAATAAATAAGGAAACAGAAGCTTTAAATGACACAGTAGACCACATATACTTAATAAATATTTATAGGACATTCCTTTCAAAAACAGCAGATTACACTTTCTTCTCAAGTTCACACGGAACATTCTCCAGGATAGGTAATCTCTTGGGTCACAAATCAAGCCTCAGTAAATTTAAGAAAATTGAAATCATATCTAGCATCTTTTCTGACCACTACACTATGAGATTAGAAATTAATTACAAGGAAAAAAACATAAAAAATACAAACACATGGAGGCTAAACACTACATTACTAAATAACCAAAAGATCACTGAAGAAATCAAAGAGGAAATCAAAAAATACCTAGACAAATGACAATGAAAACACGATGATCCAAAACCTATGGGATGCAGCAAAAGCAGTTCTAAGAGGGAAGTTTATAGCTATACAAGCCTACCTCAAGAAACAAGAAAAATCTCAAATAAAAAATCTAACCTTACATCTGAAGGAACTGGAGAAAGAAGAACAAACAAAACCCGAAGTTAGCAGAAGGAAATAAATCATAAAGATCAGAGCAGAAATAAATGAAATAGAAAAAAAGAAAACAATAGCAAAGATCAATAAAAGTAAAAGCTGGTTCTTTGAGAAGATAAACAAAATTGATAAATCATAACCCAGGCACATCAAAAAAAAAGATGGAGAGGACTCAAATCAATAAAATTAGAACTGAAAAAGGAGCAGTTACAACAGACACCACAGAAATACAAAGCATCCTAAGAGAATACTACAAGCAACTCTATGCCAATAACAGACAACCCGGAAGAAATGAACAAATTCTTAGAAAGGTATAACCTTCCAAGAGTGAACAAGGAAGAAATAGGAAATATGAACAGACCAATCACAAGTAATGAAATTGAAACTGTGATTAAAAATCTTCCAACAAACAAAAGTCCAGGACCAGATGGCTTCACAGGTGAATTCTGTCAAACTCTTAGAGAAGAGCTAACACCCATCCTTCTCAAACTCTTCCAAAAAATTGCAGAGAAAGGAACACTCCCAAACTCATTCTATGAGGCCACCATCACCCTGATACCAAAACCAGACAAAGATACTACAAAAAAACAAAATTACAGACCAATATCACTGATGAATATAGATGCAAAAATCCTCAACAAAATACTAGCAAACAGAATCCAACAACACATTGAAAAGATCATACACCATGATCAACTGGGATTTACCCCACGGGTGCAAGGATTCTTCAATATGCAAATCAATCAATGTGATATACCATATTAACAAACTGAAGAATAAAAACCATATGATCATCTGAATAGATGCAGGAAAAGCTTTCGACAAAATTCAACACCCATGTATGATAAAAACTCTCCAGAAAGGGGGCATAGAGGGAACCTACCTCAACATAATTAAGACCATATGCGACAAACCCACAGCAAACATCATTCTCAATGGTGAAAAACTGAAAGCATTTCCTCTAAGATCAGGAGCAAGACAAGCGTGTCCACTCTCGCCACTCTTATTCAACATAGTTTTGGAAGTCCTAGCCGCAGCAATCAGAGAAAAAAAAGAAATAAAGGAACACAAATTAGAAAAGAAGCAGTAAAACTGTCACTGTTTGCAGATGACATGATACTATACATACAGAATCCTAAAGATGCCACCAGAAAACTACTACAGCTAATCAATGAATTTGGTGAAGTTGCAGGATACAAAATTAATGCACAGAAATCTCTTGCATTCCTATACACTAATGATGAAAAAATCTGAAAGAGAAATTAAGGAAACACTCCCACTTACCACTGCGACAAAAAGAATAAAATACCTAGGAATAAACCTACCTAGGGAGACAAAAGACCTGTGGCAGAAAACTATAAGACACTGTTGAAAGAAATTAAAGATGATATCAACAGATGGAGAGATATACCATGTTCTTTAATTGGAAGAATAAATACTGTAAAAATAACTAAACAACCCAAAGTAATCTACAGATTCAATGCAATCCCTATCAAATTGCCAATGGAATTTTTTACGGAACTAGAACAAAAAATCTTAAAATTTGTATGGAGGCACAAAAGACCCTGAATAGCCAAAGCAGTCTTCAGGGGCAAAAATGGAGCTGGAGGAATCAGACTCCTTGACTTCAAACTATACTACAAACCTACAGTAATCAAGACAGTATGGTACTGGCACAAAAACAGAAACATAGAGCAATGGAACAACATAGAAAGCCCAGAGATAAACCCATGCACCTATTGTCAATTAATCTATGACAAAGGAGACAAGGATATTCAATGGAGAAAAGTCAGTCTCTTCAATAAGTGGTGCTAGGAAAACTGGACAGCTACATGTAAAAGAATGAAATTAGAACACTCCCTAACACCATACACAAAAATAAACTCAAAATGGATTAGTGACCTAAATGTAAGACTGGACAGTATAACACTCTTAGAGGAAAACATAGGAAGAGCACTCTTTGACATAAATCACAGCAAGATCTTTTTTGATCCACCTCCTAGAGTAATGGAAATAAAAACAAAAATAAGCAAATGGGACCTAATGAAAGTTCAAAGCTTTTGCACAGCAAAGGAAACCGTAAACAAGATGAAAAGAAAACCTTCAGAGAGGGAGAAAATATTTGCAAACGAATCAATGGACAAAGGGTTAATCTCCAAAATATATAAACAGCTCATGCTGCTCACTATTAAAAAACCAAACAACCCAATCCAAAAATGGGCAGATGACCTAAATAGACATTTCTCCAAAGAAGACATACAGATGGCCAAGAAGCACATGAAAAGCTGCTCAACATCACCAATTATTAGAGAAATGCAAATCAAAACTACAATGAGGTACTACCTCACACCATTTAGAATGAGCATCATCAGAAAAATCTACAAACAACAAATGCTGGAGAGGGTGTGCAGAAAAGAGAACCCTATTGCACTGTTGGTGGGAATGTAAATTTTTACAGCCACTAAGGGGAATAGTATGGAGGTTCCTTAAAAAACTAATAATAAAATTACCATATGATCCAGCAATCCCACTACTGGGCATATACCTAGGGAAGAACCATAATTCAAAAAGACACATGCACCCCAATGTTCTTTGCAGCACTATTTACAATAGCCAGGTCATGGAAGCAACCTAAATGCCCATCGACTGACGAATGGATAAAGAAGATGTTGTACATATATACAATGGAATATTACTCAGCCATAAAAAGGAACGAAATTGGGTCATTTGTAGAGACGTGGATGGATCTAAGACTGTCATACAGAGTGAAGTAAGTCAGAAAGAAAAAAACAAATATCGTATATTAACACATATATGTGGAACCTAAAAAAATGGTACAGATGAACCGGCTTTCAGGGCAGAAATTGAGACACAGATGTAGAGAACAAACGTATGGACACCAAGCGGGGAAAGCAGCAGCGGGTGAGCGTGGTGGTGTGATGAATTGGGCAATTGGGATTGACATGTATACACTGATGTGTATAAAATTGATGACTAATAAGAACCTGCTGTAAATAAAACTAAATAAAATTAAAATTTAAAAAAAATGGCTCCCAATGATCTCCACCCCCTGCAATTAATACCCTTGTTAATCCCCTCCCATATTATACCAGAGTTGGTCTCTGTGACCATTGAATATGGCAGAAAAAATGATATATCACTTCTGAGATTAGGCTATAAAGGACAACTTCCATCTTGGTTGCTGTTTCTCTCTCAGATCACCTGGTCTGGGGGATGCCAGATACCATGTTTATGACAAACATGCCTTTATACATTCAATTGAGCTCAGTAACCATGAGGCTTAGATCTTAAAAGACATGTGAAAATAGGAGATAAGGCCCTGCCTGCACATAGTAGGAAATTAAAATTATACCTGTTCATAAAGCTGACACTTGAAGATTCTCAAAAAAGAGGGGGTTCATAGAATTTGCTCACCAGATGTGCCCTTATCCTCGCTTGGAGTTTGAACTCAAGTTAACTGCAAAGTCCAGGGAAACCATCCCCCCTGCCAAAAGAAAAGTAAATAATTAAGTAAATAAATGTATAACGTCCTAGATTATTGACTCTGACCAATATCACTCATAAATATCAATACATAAATCTTAAGTAAAGTTTAGCAGTTAAAAGCCAAAAGCACATTTAAAAAATAATATATCAGCACCGAGAGAGAGAGATTCTAAAAATTCAAAGATGGTTATGTTAGAAAATCAATAAATAAAATCCATTACATTATAACACTTAAGGAGAAGTATCATGTGATAATCTCCATTGATGCCAAAAAGGTTTTTCATAAAGTTCAACACCAGTTCTTGTTAAAATCATTCAGATTGTTTTTTCCATAACATGGTTTACATATATATAAAAATGTGCATATACACACATATCTCAGCACATATATATGGATAATACATATATAATATTTATGTGTAATATATAAATATACAATTTTATGCACATATATCAGTATATGTACACACACATATATTTATATGTATATACACATGTATGTGTATATGTATATATGACATAAGCATATATAAATATATGTGCATATATACATATTTGTCAGTATATATATATTAGTATCATAGTAAAAGTAAAACATTGGAGTTACTTGCACTTAACTCAGGAAAATGACAAGAATGTGCATTGTCATCACTGCTAGTTAATATTTTTAACATTATACTTGAAGTGTTAGTCAATGTAGCAAAAAGGAAAAAGATGTATAAAAAAATGTACAAAATTTAGAAGGAGAAAGCAAAACTATCACTATCTGTGGTTGTTGTATTGTATAACTGAAAACCCCCAAAGACTTTACTGTAAACTATAAACAATAAGAGAATCAGTAGGGTAGTGAGGTATCAGATTAATATATCAATAGTCTGCATATATACAAACAGTAACCTCATGGAAGATAAAATAGAAGAAAAGACTCAGTTTAAAAGAGCAACAAAAATATTAAACAACCAGGAACAGTTATTACTAAAATAAATTGAAACATAACTTTTTAAAAAAATGTATAATTTATGGTACAAAAACTTAAATACTCCTAAAAAACCCAAAAGTTGATTTGAATGAATTGTGTCATTCCATGTTTTTAATGGAAAAAAAATTATAAAGATATTAATTCTACCTAAGTTAATTCACAAATTCAACCAAATCTCAATAAAATCTCAAGAGGAATTTTTTAAAAAACGGCCATACTGATACTAAAGTTCACACAGAAAAATTAAAAAGTAAGAATGGCCAGGAAAACTATTATAAACAAGGGTGGTAAGGAGCAGCTAGCCAAGCAATATATTAAATTATATCATGAAGCCTTGATCATTAATATAGTGTAGTAATGATACATAAATAGACACACAATGGAACAGAATATAAAGGTCAGAAATATACTCAGTGTACATAAGAATTCAGTGGCATCTTAAGTCAGTGAAATAAAGGTGGACTTTTTATTTCATTTTATTTTTTTTGAATTTTATTGTATTTATTTATTTATACAGCAGGTTCTTATTAGTTATCCATTTTATACATATTAGTGTATATATGTCAATCACAATCTCCCAATTCATCACACCACCACCAACGCCCCCCCCCACCGCCTGCCAGTTTCCCCCCTTGGTGTCCATATGTTTGTTCTCTACATCTGTGTCTCTATTTCTGCCCTGCAAACCAGTTCATCTGTACCATTTTTCTAGGTTTCACACATATGTGTTAATATACAATATTTGTTTTTTTCTTTCTGACTTACTTCACTCTGTATGACAGTCTCTAGATCCATCCACATCTCTACAAATGACCCAGTTTCGTTCGTTTTTATGGCTGAGTAATATTCCATTGTATATATGTACCACATCTTCTTTATCAATTCATCTGTCGATGGGCATTTAGGTTGCTTCCATGACCTAGCTATTGTACATAGTGCTACAATGAACATTGGGGTGCATGCGTCTTTTTGAATTATTTTTTTCTTGGGGTATATGCCCAGTTGTGGGATTGCTGGGTCGTATGGTAGTTCTAGTTTTAGTTTTTTAAGGAACCTCCATACTCTTCCCCATAGTGGCTGTAACAATTTACATTCCCACCAACAGTGCAAGAGGGTTCCCTTTTCTTCACACCCTCTCCAGCATTTGTTGTTTGTAGATTTTCTGATGATGCCCATTCTAACTGGTGTGAGGTGATACCTCATTGTAGTTTTGATTTGCATTTCTCTAATAATTGGTGATGTTGAGCAGCTTTTCATGTGCTTCTTGGCCATCTGTATGTCTTCTTTGGAGAAATGTCTATTTAGGTTATCTGCCCATTTTTGGATTGGGTTGTTTGTTTTTATAATATTGAGCTTCATGAGCTGTTTATATATATTGGATATTAATCCTTTGTCCATTGTTTCATTTGCAAATATTTTCTCCCATTCTGAGGGTTGTCCTTTTGTCTTGTTTGTAGTTTCCTTTGCTTTGCAAAAGCTTTTAAGTTTCATTAGGTCCCATTTGTTTATTTTTATTTCCATTACTCTAGAAGGTGGATCAAAAAAGATCTTGCTGTGATTTATGTCAAAGAGTGCTCTTCCTATGTTTTCCTCTAAGAGTGTTATACTGTCCAGTCTTACATTTAGGTCTCTAATCCATTTTGAGTTTATTTTTGTGTATGGTGTTAGGGAGTGTTCTAATTTCATTCTTTTACATGTAGCTGTCCAGTTTTCCTAGCACCACTTATTGAAGAGACTGTCTTTTCTCCATTGTGTATCCTTGCCTCTTTTGTCATAGATTAATTGACCATAGGTGCATGAGTTTATCTCTGAGCTTTCTATCCTGTTCCATTGATCTATACTTTTGTTTTTATGCCAGTAGAAGGTGGACTTTTTAATAAACAGTGTTGAGATAATTGAGTAGCCAAGATAAGTTTAAATCAATACCTTACACTAAGATAAGTTCTCAAAGGATATAATATTTAAATGAAAAAGCAAGATCACAAACATTCAGGAAGAAGCATAGGTAATTTTTTTAAATATTTATTTATTTTTTTGGCTGCATTGGGTCTTAGTTGCAGTTTGCGGGGTCTTTGTTTAGGTATCTTTTGTTGCAGTGCAGGCTCTTCATTGTGGCACACAGGTTTCTCTCTAGTTGTGACACCCAGGCTTCTCTCTAATTGTGGTGTGCGGGTTTTCTCTCTCTAGTTGTGGCACGCGGGCTCTAGGGCACATGGGCTCTGTAGTTTGCAGCACGCAGGCTCTCTTTGAGGCGCATGAGCTCAGTAGTTGTGGTGCGCGGGCTTAGTTGCCCCGCGGCATGTGGGATCTTAGTTCCTTGACCAGGGATCAAACCTGCATCCCCTGCATTGGAAGGTGCATTCTTTACCACTGGACCACCAGGGAAGTCCCAAAAGCATAGGTAATTTTTTTTATAACCTTGGAATGAAGAAGGCCTGTCTAGCTATGATTCAAATTCCAGAAGCCATTGAAAACTGATAAAATTATGCTCCATAAAAATCATCTTTTATAAGGTAAACAAGGAGCATAAGTCAAAGACAAACTACAAAAGTAGGAAAAAAATACATGTAATTCAGACCCCAGAAAAAGAAGTAACTGCCCTTAAATTTTTTTAAAAAAGGTTGAGGGACAGACAAAATGCCACAATGGAAAAAATGGGCTAATGGGCAAAGGATAGGAACAGACAATTCACAGCAAAAGAAGTAAGGTTTGCCTTTAAACATATGAAAAATGTCTGTACATCAAAAGACATGACAAAATTTATTTAAAAACTCAATAAAATATCTACAGAGAGAATTTGTGCTCATCCTCAAATTAATGAGAAAAGGATGGACAACTCAATAGAACCAAGAGGCAAAATACTTGAACTGGCAATTCACAGTAAATATTAATCACCAGTGAGAATATGAAAAACTCCCACTTCAGTACTAATCAGGAAAATGCAAATTAACACTATGACAGCATTTTACACCCATCAACTTGTCAAAAATTAAAAGCAGTTGCTACAAGTTGGAAATAACCTAAACATCTATCAACAAAAGACAGATCTTGGGGATTCCCTGGTGGCAGAGTGGTTAAGAATCCACCTGCCAATGTAGGGGACACGGGTTCGAGCCCTGGTCCGGGAAGATCCCACATGTCGCAGAGTAACTAAGCCCGTGCGCCACAACTACTGAGCCTATGCTCTAGAGCCCACAAGCCACAACTACTGAAGCCTGCGCGCCTAGAGCCGGTGCTCCACAGCAAGAGAAGCCACTGCAATGAGAAGCCCGCGCACGTCAGTGAAGACCCAATGAAGCCAAAAATAAATTAAAAAAAAAAAAAAGACAGATCAAAAAATAGTCTTATATTCAAACAAAGAAATACTCTAGGGGCTTCCCTGGTGGCGCAGTTGTTGAGAGTCCACCTGCCGATGCAGGGGACACGGGTTCGTGCCCCGGTCCGGGAAGATCCCACATGCCGCGGAGTGGCTAGGCCCGTGAGCCATGGCTGCTGAGCCTGTGCGTCCGGAGCCTGTGCTCCGCAACGGGAGAGGCCACAGCAGTGAGAAGTCCGTGTACCACAAAAAAAAAAAAAAAAAAAGAAATACTCTAGAACAATGAAAATAATATTGAGTGAAAATATAAGTTTTCACAACAGTATATGGAATTTTAAAACATGTCAACACCAAATATTGCTTTGAGACAACACATTTATGTAGTAAACATGTAAAGATATAAATACGAATGAAAAAAACAAATTCAGTGCTCAGGAGAAAAAGAGAAAAGAGGGGAAATGGATTGGTAAATATTATTAGGGATCCAACTGTATTTATGATTTTCTATTTCTTTACAGTTTTTATATGTCTGAAATATTTCAGGAAAAAAAGGAGATTAAAGGAAAAGAGAACACAAGCTTTTTGAAATCAAAACAAAACTCAATTCCAACCTCATCTCTGCAACTTACTGGTTGTGGGACCTTGACTAGGTTGTTTGATTTCTCTGAACTTCAGCTTCCTCAAGTGTAAAATGAGGATAATAATAATATGCCTACTTCCTGAAACTGTATAGCAGCAGCTAGCAAAGTAACAAGCACGTGATATGCACTTAATGTATTTGATATTTTCCTGAATTATTTCACTAAGGACAATATTGGTTAATAAGTGTGTATATGTATTGACACATTGCAAATGTGTGTGAATATGTTTGTGTGTTTACAGGGCATATACTTAGTTTTTTTGGAGCACAGCACTTGGGTTCTTAGAATTTTACTATCCTTTTTTACATATTACCCTTTTATTTTGCACTTTCTGTTTTAATTTTAAACATAACAGGGACAATTTCTAGACAATCAATACAACAGCTGCCAGGGGAAAAAATAGAACTGAAATGGCTAAATGATTGAAGGTTGACACTTAAAAGAATAGTTTTGACATTAACAGTTGTGTATCCCAGAAATAAAATATCTGATAAATACATCATAACAATGACCAAAATTGCTATCCAATACTGAAAATTCATAGCTAGAGAGCTGAGAACTATTGAAAAACAGTGACAAAATTTCAGTATTGACCTTAATTTTCGAAATGGGTTATAGTCAATGTGAATCGGAACAGGGAAAATAATAATAAATCCCCTACAAAGTCTAAATTTTATGCCATTTAAGGCATAAATGAACACTGTGAAATATTCTTTAGCAATCATGTTAAGCTTTCAAAACATGTTTTGGAAATTGAACAAGTAAATGGCAATGTTCTCCTTTAGCTCTAATAATCAGTCTCTGTTCTTTCTGTTCTTGTCCTGTGATCTTGGTGTACCCACAAATACCACACTGAGTCCCCCTCACACACATATACACACATACACACCCACACCCACACCCCACACACACACACACACATCAGTCTTTTGTCTCTCCTCCTCTCAGTGGTGTAGTCCTTTTCTCTTCTCTATGTGATGAGAGAGCTTATGAAATTAGAAAGCCTGGGTATCCTTCTCTGAGGTCACATTTGCTGAATGTGACACATTGGATAACTTTTTGCCTCTCTGAGCTTTAGTTTTCTTATTGTAAAATAGGGATTAAAGTGAGCTTACATCTATCACAGACCTTTAAGGAAAATTTCTGAAGCGTCATCCAAATGCACGATATTATTATTTACTTTGAGAAATACTGTGACCTGAGTAGTAAAAAGGATCAGTTTCTCGGTAGTTTTTCTCCCAGAAAACAAAATAAAACCTTGGTCTGTTTGGCTTTCTGTTTCTGTACCTCCCAGCTACAGCAAAAGTAGATATGTATGAAAATCACTGTGTTGCCTTACTTAAGCTGATATATACTTCCCAGTTCATGTGGATTACATAAACCTTCACTTATTAATTTAACAAATACTAATTGAGTACCTTTTGTACCCTGTACATGTCAGGCACTGTGGTAGGTATTTTGGACACATCTGTGAAAATAAACAAAGATTCTTGCTCTCTTGGAGCTCAGCATTCAACTGAGGTGGAGGATATAACAGATAATAAACATTGAAAATAATTAATATTGACTGTATGTTAGAGGATGATAGTGCTATGGGAAAATGGAGTAGAGCAGGTAGAGTGGCTTCAGAAAGCTGTTGGGAAGGGGTTGTCAGCTGAGAGAAGGAGGGGGCTGGATACATCATCTGTATGTGTCCATGAGAAAGTGACTTTTGAGCAAAGACTTGAAGGATGAGGGAATTACTCAGGAGAATATCTGGAGAAGAAAGTTCAATGAAAGGGAATATGGTCTGCTTTCCATATCCCTGGGTTTAGCACCTGCATTCAGTTCAATCCATAGTTGGTTGAATCCACAGATGCCAAAAGTGGATGTGGAGGGCTGACTGTATTCATTGTTCTACTGCCATTTTCTATAAGGAACTTGAGCATCCAGGGATTTGGCATCCATTCCTGGAACCAATACCCCACGGACACCAAGGGACAACTGTCCCGAAAGCCAAAGCCCCAAGGTGGAGCTTTCTTGGCGTGTTTGAAACCACAACTAAGCCCTTCTGTCTGGAGAGGAGTTCAGGGAGAGTAGCAGGAAAGGAAATTGGAAAATTACATCTCCCCTCAAACCACCTTACCTACAACTCATGACTCTTATCAAAACTTTCAAAGATAAGCTTCTTTATTCTGTACATTTTTAAAGCAAGAAACCTTCAGTTTTTGTTCCAATGCACAGAATTATTTCAATGAATATGTGACTATTTCTTATGTGTTACCCCTTACTGGTAGAAGAACATACTTGGTGTCCTGCCATTTACTATTCTCCTTCAGTCCTTTCCCCCTTTATCACTATAATCATCTCACACACACCCTACATTTTCTTTAATAGCTGCTTCCAGTAGGTTATAGTTTGCTCTCCAGCTTTTATCCCTACTCAAAGTCTCTCAAAATGATTATTCCAGAGGGAAAACCTTCTCTTTCCCTTTATGCCCTTCATCCAGCTGCCCAAAGAAAACACCTGTTAACCAGAGAGAAAACTTAATGGGTCCTCATTCCTGTTTCATTACAAGGGAGGGAAGAACATGACGAACCCAAGTCATGGATCACATAAATTTAAAAAATCAAATTTATATTTATTAGATAAACCTGTTCTGTATTTTGACAGGTTTGCACTAGGAAATGTTCAGATTTTTTCTGAGAAATTTTAATAAAACATAAACTGTTTCCACTAAGATTATCTTTAAAAATTTAGACTCTCTGATCTTTAGGGCAGGATTTTTTGAAGAGTTGTAATTATTTTTTAACACCTCTGTAATACATCATTATGCTGTTTTATAGCACATTTGGGTAAAAACTATTTTTATTCATTTTATCCAAATCCCGTCATCATATACATTGGCATTAAATGATTTTGTTTATGATTCTACTTTTAAGTAGCTGAGTGTCAAAATAACAAAAATAACTTGAAAGAATGTTTTAAGGAAAATAAACAAAGAGAAAACAAGCCTTCTCCAGTGTGGCAGGTTTCTATAGATGCAATCCTGTATATGGTAGAAGATTATGTCACTGCGGAATTTAGTATAAGGAGGGCATTTGAGAGAGCTTGCCTTCTTTGCTAAGTCAGGGTCATTAATTGGTACAATTCAAAGAAAGAACCCTGAAACTTTATAGTCATCTATTCTTACCTGACTTGCTACCACCAGTATGTTTAATTCTGATTTATGCACTCTCCTCCCTCTGTGTAGACACATTTCCTCTCCTGGAAATGCTATATTTCCTAATGGCAATGGGTAGAATCGTCACTACTTTCCAACCCTCTCAGCAGTAGCCAGACATTGTTTCTGATGCACTACCCTCCCAGAGATCAAGCCGATGGTTTCTACTTGTTGGCAAAACCCAAGGTTTACATTGTGTGTGGGTCACCTTTCAGGTTCCCTTGAGAAGAGTAAAATGGATCTAGCCAAAGCACACATGCTACAAAGTTCTCTTCTGCCAGTTTTCAAGACTAGCATGATTCTTCTTTGACCAAAATGATCATATTAACCAGTCAGTCAATGATAAAGGATAGAGGAAAATAAAAAGTGCATATCTTGAAAGCGAAAGGGGAAAAAATAATGAAAAAATATTAGCAGATTTGACTGTATAATGAATTTGTCTTTATGAAACTAAATTATTTTCATATATCAAAAATATCATAAATACATAAAGTGTGTCTCTGGAAAGAATTACAAGAAATGCGTTTCAGTGGTTGTCTCCACTGAAGGAAACACTGAGAGATTAATTTTAAAGACAATAGTCTACTTCCTTGATAGTAGCACAGTGAAATGGGCACTCTCATAAACTGTTAGTGAAAATCTAACCTGAGCATACCGTCAAAAAAGCAATTTGCAATATCAATCAAGGACTTTAAAATTTCTTATGCCTTTTGTCCCAGTAATTCCATTTTTTAAGAATTTAGTCTAAGAAAATAGACTAAAACATAGAGGAGTGTTTTTATGCAAAGCATGTTACTGAAATATTTTTTATAAAAGTGAAAAGGTAGGAAAACTTAAAGGCCCCAAATTAAGTAATCCTTTTCCTATTTCCTGATTATTTTGCACAGACATTTATTATAGCAGCCATCATACTAGGTTCTTTTTATTTCCATGGATATCTCCTTAAGAAACTGAGTGCTCAGAGTGGGACAAAGAATTTTCATCTCTTAGATTCCATAGCCTGCTATAATATAATAATTGGGGTCCACTAAGCTCTCAGTTAACACTTGTAAAATTAGTGAAACTTCGTGTCAACCATGCAATTCATAATGATCACTAAGATCATTATTTCTCCCCACCTCCCACTGCCTACACACCCATAAACGTAATGAGAATAGTTCAATCCATCTGTTAGTTCAGCTAAATTAGACTTTCAAAAACAAACTGAATTTAGGGATGTGCATTTGTACATATAGATAGAGCTATTGGCACAGCCATAAACAAACTGAATTGTATCTCAGTGTATAACCATGTAAAATGTTTCAAGTCAGATTTAAAATTTGATATGAATATCAGTGCTTGGAAAGCCAACAGATTCTATGTCAGAGGGATCCCAGAAGACATGTGAAACTGCCACAGTGTGAAATAAAAATTACAGAGTTTAGAAGTAAATTTATAAAAAAAAAAATTACAGAGTTTAGAAAATCAATGTCATATATGCATATGTACATACCAAACTTCAGGTAATTTTCTATACCTTAAAAGTAATTGTTTTTAATACAATTAAAATAACTACTAAGCTGTTCTAAAAGGCATTCTATTAAATTTAAGCCTCCTAGCTGAGCTCAATCACATCCCAGGGCAATGAGAAAAATTGCAGGCCAGTTCACACAATGCTGTTGGAAAACTATTTTAGACTGTCATTTGGAAGTTGTCTGCACACAGAAGAGTAACAGCTGCAATTCACTTCAATCCAATTCTGCTCTTAGCAATTTACTCTAAGATGTGCCAATCTTCAGTAAATTATATGAGGAGGGAACAATGCAATCATTATTTACCCAAATTGTAATGCATTCCTATCTTACTCCAGGAATAAAATTCAATAAATCAATAATTGGAAAGGTTGATGTGTGGAGGATTAAAGTACCCACACATGCAACTTTTATTCAGGGTTTTGTAGTGGGAGGAGCTAGAAAATGATTTCAATATTAAAGAATTGGAATATTAGTGGAGTTTTTTTAAAGCGTGAAGAATTAAATCCACTTAATTTCTGAGAATCTCTCAGTGTCATATAACTGGATAATGTATTAAAAAATACAAGAAAAAATAAATGATGGGAAAGAAAGAGAAAATTTCCCTTAAACAACTCAAGCAATTCCTCTAGGAAGGAGAAAATAGGAAAGGAGGGAGGGAGGGTGGGAGGAAGGGAAAGAGGGAGAGAGGGAGGGCAGACAGAAGGAAAGAACTTTTATAGCACCTAAGCCACCATCTTTCAGAGTATTGACTACCTCCTGGCCAGGTGGGCAGCAGACAAGCTCATGGCCACCCTGAAGGCAGAGAGTATTGCACACCAGGAATATGAACCTAAAAGTAAAAAGCCCCAGAATTTTGAAACTCAGTTTTACTATTACCAGCTGAGACCATCTGTTCAAAATAATTTCTTTTAAGTCTCCACTTCTACATATGAAAATAAGCTTTGTTCATACCATAATACCTTATAGGGTAAAACAATATATTTTCTGCTTAACAAATGTTTTTCTAAGTGCCACTCAGTAAATAACACGTTTCCTTCTATCAGAGCTACAAGGGAAGAAAAGATGCATACCAATCAAAACTATTTCCAGTTGCAAACTTTATTTTCTGAATTCTTCAAAGATTGGTGTTGGCACTTTTTAGATGAATGAAATGCTTGTAGCTCCAGGAATCCTGTATCTGAAGCTGAGTCTTAATTAAGGACTCATATGAGTCTAAGACTCCATGTAGAGAGAGCAACTGAGTTTTATATCCTAAGGAGGCTGTTTGAATACACAGTTGAGCCTTGAACATCACAGGGATTAGGGGGTGCTAACTCCCTGCACAAAAATCCAAGTATAATTTATATTTGGCCCTCCATATACTCAGTTCCCCCATATCTGAGGTTCCTCCCGTATCTGCTGTTCTGCATCTGCAGATTGAACCAATCGCAGATCGTGTAGTACTGTAGTAAGTATTTATTGAAGAAAAGTTGCATATGAGTGGACCTGTGCAGTTCAACCCGCTGTTATTGAATGGTCAGTGGTATTTCCTTGCATTCAGGCATTCAGATAAAGTTTGTAATATAATTTTTAGATAATGTAGGTTGGAATATATTAAAGAGGTGGATAATTTAATATGACTTGGGAAAAATGATAGCACTCATAACCCATGTTTCCAGGCCATATTGGCCTGAGGGAACAATTAAAGCATTGTGTCAGAGACAGAGTAAAGACAACATCGAACAGCAAAATGAATGGAACCTTTTTCCACTGGTCAATCCTTCATCAGTTCATTCATTCAACAAACATTTTATTGAGTATTGTATATGAAACAAACACTCTGCTAGGGCTAGGCCCGTGAGCCATGGCCGCTGAGCCTGCATGTCCGGAGACTGTGCTCCGCAACAGGAGAGGCCACAACAGTGAGAGGCCCGTGTACCAAAAAAAAGAAAAAAAAAAATTGACAAGACATAGTAATGAATCGGATATGGGTACAAGGCACAAGGGGTAGTCGAGGGTGTTGACAACTGGACAGAGGAGAATGCCATTCATTTGGAAAATACTGGAAACTTACAATGAACCCAGTGGGTAATATTTATTGAGCATTTACTATGCAAGTCATTTTTCTAAATCCTTTACACATTTCATAAAATGTATTCTTTACAACAACTCTATGATATAAGTATTATTACTGTTTTCTCCATCTCAAAGATGAGGAACTGAAGCAAAGAAAGATTAAGTGGCATGTCCATTTACACATAGAAACAAGTAATGGTCTAGGTTTTGAGTCTGGGGCCAGGCTTTTAATCACTTTACTATGCTGCCTCCATGTTCATAAATGTCTCCAACTGCCCTGCCCCCAGATTTGTTGCCCTTGGGTTGCTCAAACAAAAGGAACTTCTTGTCCTTTCCACCTCATGGCTTTCATTCTCTGGTGTTCACAACAATAGCTTCCTAATAGCTAAGTTGCTATCAATTCTCCAAGCCAAAAAATATTTCTATCTCTGTGTTGATATCACCCTTCTGGGCCTTAAATTGGGGTTGAAGGAGGCAGAGAAAAATATACCAAATTGCATTGCTAATAATCAAATATAGGTTTATGGACAAAACAGATGGTCTTAGTCTGCTCAGACTGCCATAACAAAGTACCGTAGACTGACTTAACCAACAGAAATTTATTTATTCACAGTTCTTGAGGCTGGAAGTTCAATATCAGGGTGCCAGTATGGTCAGGTTCTGGTAAGGTCTCCCTTCCTGACTTGCAGATGTCCACCTTCTTGCTATAACCTCATGTGGCCTTTCCTCAGTGTGTGTGCTGGAGGAGAGAGAGAGAGAGATTTTTGTTCCTTTTCTATAAGGCCACTGATCCTTTTAAAGTAGGATACCAGCCTTATGAATTTTTTTTAACATTGGTTACCTCCTAAAAGCCCTATCACTAAATACAGTCATATTAAAGTAAGGGCTTGGGCATATGATTTTGGCAGACGGGAAACAATTTAATCCATAGCATGGACCCAGGGATATTCTTTTTTCTTTTTTTTAACATCTTTATCAGACTGTAATTGCTTTACAATGGTGTGTTAGTTTCTGATTTATAACAAAGTGAATCAGCTATATGTATACATATATCCCCATATGCCCTCCCTCTTGCATCTCCCTCCCACCCTCCCTATCCCACCCCTCTAGGTGGTCACAAAGCACCAAGCTGATCTCCCTGTGCTATGCTGCTTCTTCCCACTAGCTATCTGTTTTACATTTGGTAGTACATATAACTCCATGCCACTCTCTCACTTCATCCCAGCTTACCCTTCCCCCTCCCCATGTCCTCAAACCATTCTCATTGTCTGCGTCTTTATTCCTATCCTGCCCCTAGGTTCTTCATAACCTTTTTTTTTTTTTGATTCCATATGTATGTGTTAGCATACGGTATTTGTTTTTCTCTTTCTGACTTACTTCACTCTGTATGACAGACTCTAGGTCCATCCACCTCACTACAAGTAACTCAATTTTGTTTCTTTTTATGGCCAAGTAATATTCCATTGTATATATGTGCCACATCTTCTTTATCCATTCATCTGTTGATGAACACTTAGGTTGCTTCCATGTCCTGCACATTGTAAATAGAACTACAATAAACATTGTGGTACATGTCTCTTTTTGAATTATGGTTTTCTCAGGGTATATGCCCAGTAGTGGGATTGCTGGGTCATATGGTACTTCTATTTTTAGATTTTTAAGGAACCTCCATACTGTTCTCCATAGTGGCTGTATTAATTTACATTCCCACCAACAGTGCAAGAGGGTTCCCTTTTCTCCACACCCTCTCCAGCATTTATTGTTTGTAGATTTTTTGATGTTGGCCATTCTGACTGGTATGAGGTGATCCCTCATTGTGGTTTTGATTTACATTTCTCTAATGATTAGCAATGTTGAGCATCCTTTCATCTCTTTGTTGGCAATCTGTATATCTTCTATGGAGAAATGTCTATTTAGGTCTTCTGCCCATTTGTGGATTGGGTTGTTTGTTTTTTTGATATTGAGCTGAATAAGCTGCTTGTATACTTTGGAGATTAATCCTTTGTCAGTTGCTTCATTTGCAAATATTTTCTCCCATTCTGAGGGTTGTCTTTTCGTCTTGTTTATGGATTCCTTTGTGGTGCAAATGGTTTTAATTTCATTAGGTCCCATTTGTTTATTTTTGTTTTTATTTCCATTTCTCTAGGAGATGGGTCAAAAAGGATCTTGCTGTGATTTATGTCATAGAGTGTTCTGCCTATGTTTTCCTCTAAGAGTTTGATAGTGTCTGGCCTTACATTTAGGTCTTTAATCCAATTTGAATTTTTTTTCTGTATGGTATTAGGGAGTTTTCTAATTTCATTCTTTTACATGTAGCTGTCCAGTTTTCTCAGCACCACTTATTGAAGAGGCTGTCTTTTCTCCATTGTATATTCTTGCCACCTTTATCAAAGATAAGGTGACCACATGTCCATGGGTTTAATCTCTGGACTTTCTATCCTGTTCCATTGACCTATATTTCTGTTTTTGTGCCACTACCATACTGTCTTCATTTCTGTAACTTTGTAGTATAGTCTGAAGTCCAGGAGCCTGATTCCTCCAGCTCCGTTTTTCTTTCTCAAGATTGCTTTGGGGCTTCCCTGGTGGCGCAGTGGTTGGGAATCCGCCTGCTGATGCATGGGACATGGGTTCATGCCCCGGTCTGGGAAGATCCCAAATGCCGTGGAGCGGCTGGGCCCGTGAGCCATGGCCACTGAGCCTGCACGTTCGGAGCCTGTGCTCCGCAACGGGAGAGGCCACAGCACTGAGAGGCCCTCGTACCGCAAAAAAAAAAAAAAAAAAGATTGCTTTGGCTATTCAGTGTCTTTTGTCTTTCCATACAAACTGAAATTTTTTGTTCTAGTTCTGGAAAAAATGCCATTGGTAGTTGGATAGGGATTGCATTGAATCTGTAGATTTCCTTGGGTAATATAGTCATTTTCACAATACTGATTCTTCCAATCTAAGAACATGGTATATCTCTCCATCTGTTTGTGTCATCTTTGATTTTTTCATCAGTGTCTTATAGTTTTCTGAGTACAGGTCTTTTACCTCCTTAGGTAGGTTTATTCCTAGGTATTTTATTCTTTTTGTTGCAGTGATGAATGAGATTGTTTCCTTAATTTCTCTTCCTGATCTTTCGTTGTTAATGTATAGGAATGCAAGAGATTTCTGTGCACTAATTTTGTATCCTGCAACTTCACCAAATTCATTGATTAGCTCTAGTAGTTTTCTCGTAGCATCTTTAGGATCCTCTATGTATATTATCATGTCATCTGCAAACAGTGACAGTTTTACTTCTTCTTTTCCAATTTGGATTCCTTTTATTTCTTTTTCTTCTTTGATTGGCATGGCTAAAACTTCCAAAACTATAATAGTGGTGAGAGTGGGCAACCTTGTCTTATTCCTGATCTTAGAGGAAATGGTTTCAGTTTTTCACAATTGAGAATGATGTTGGCTGTGGGTTTGTCATATATGGCCTTTATTATGTTGAGGTAGGTTCCCTCTATGCGTACTTTCTGGAGAGTTTTTATCATAAGTGGGTGTTGAATTTTGTCAAAAGCTTTTTCTACATGAGATTATCATGTGGTTTTTCTCCTTCAGTTTGTTAATATGGTGTATCACATTGATTGATTTGCGTATATTGAAGAATCCTTGCATTCCTGGGATAAACCCCACTTGATCATGGTGTATGATCCTTTTAATGTGCTGTTGGATTCTGTTTGCTAGTATTTTGTTGAAAATTTTTACATCTATGTTCATCAGTGATATTGACCTGAAAAACTGTAAAAAATACAAACACATGGAGGCTAAACCATATGCTACTAAATAACCAAGATATCACTGAGGAAATCAAAAACTACCTAGAAACAAATGACAATTGAAACATGATGACTGAAAACCTATAGGATACAGCAAAAGCAGTTCTAAGAGGAAAGTTTGTAGCAATACAATCCTACCTCAATAAACAAGAAATATCTCAATTAAACAAAGTAACCTTATACCTAAAGCAATTAGAGAAAGAAGAACCAAAAAAAACCCAGAGTTAGCAGAAGGAAAGAAATCATAAAGATCAGATCAGAAATAAATGAAAAAGAAATGAAAGAAACAGTAGCAAAGATTAATAAAACTAAAACCTGGTTCTTTGAGAAGATAAACAATATTGATAAGCCATTAACCAGACTCATCAAGAAAAAAAGGGAAAAAACTCAAATCAACAGAATTTGAAATGAAAAAAGAGAAGTAACAACTGATACTGCAGAAATACAAAAGATCATGAGAGATTACTACAAGCAACTATATGTCAATAAAATGGAAAACCTGGATGAAATGGACAAATTCTTAGAAAAGCACAACCTGCCAAGACTGAATCAGGAAGAAATAGAAAATATGAACAGACCAATCACAAGCACTGAAATTGAAACTATGATTAAAAATCTTCCATCAAACCAAAGCTCAGGACCAGATGGCTTCACAGGTGAATTCTATCAAACATTTAGAGAAGAGCTAACACCTATCCTTCTCAAGCTCTTCCAAAATATAGCAGAGAGAGGAACACTCCCAAACTCATTCTACAAGGCCACCGTCACCCTGATACCAAAACCAGACAAAGATGTCACAGAAAAGGGATATTCTTATTTAAGAAAAATAATACAGAATCAGTACAGGCCTCTCAAAGGCCCCTGAAACTGTACTTTCAACAGCTTCACAGTAATTCTGCCTCTGTTTAGGAGGCCCATTAGACTTCCATTCAGATCTAACTTGGAGGGGTTGGGGAAAGAGTGCAGGGAACTCGTTGAAAAGAAGACTTGGGAAGACTTATCTTAGTACAGTGAGCATGACTGAATAAAGCAGGAGGCCACCCCTGCAGGAAATGTTGACAACAGCTGCTTCTGGATGCTTCAGAAACCCCAAGCCCTCAATTGCAGTGATGATCACTAATGTCCATTTCAAAAATGGAGGCTAAGAGGACTTGCTCAATATCACAGATGCAGTACCTCCTACAGACTCCAGAAATAGTTAGAACAGGTTTTGAAGTGAGTTGGAAGGCCAAATATAGCAGGTGGGGGTATCTGCCAGAGAAGGCACTGAAACTGTGATTCTCCATACCCCATTCCCGAACTGGTGAATCCTGGGGGCACACGAATTACATCCCCTTGTGACCTCACCCAAGTTAGCATGACTCTAATTCTAATAGTCAATTTAGACTAAAATATTCTTCTTCCACCAATGTTAAACTCTAAGAGTCAGTCTCATGCAGAGTATTCATGTATTCTTATTTTTAATAGCATGACTCTAAGCACATCCCCTCTATGAGGATGACCAACTGTCGTGGTTTGTCCAGGACTGAGGGGTTTGGGGGGGATGCAGTCCTTTCAGTGCTAAAACCTAACAGTCTGGGCAAACTGGGACACCTTGTCACCGTAAGTCTAACTCCTACTCTAAGAAGGTAGGAGATTCCTCCTGGATGGGACTGGAGAAAATATTGCCATCACGTCCCCAAAACAGGGTGCCTGAACCCAGCAGGTAATTCTTAGTTCTGATTTCACTCAGAAGCAGATCTTTCTTCTTCTTTAGACTCCTGAGAGATAAAGAAAGGCTATTATTTGCAACAGTGTGGAACTCAGAGCCCTTGTGTTATTTACAAAAACAGGTGGCTGTCCAATGGCTGTAATTTGCTGATTTGATTTTTTAAGAAATTGCATTAAATATTATTTATTTTGATTACTGAGTTTGGGATGCCCCTTAAATTTTACTCCTGAGGCAAAGGTTCATTTGCTTCCCTTTACTCTGGCTCTGCCAATAAGCAACAGGCTTAGAACTCAGGTTCTAAATGGTTCCTAGCGGCCAGTAACTGACCCCCAATAGTACAGTCCCCAGTCTCTCCCATCACTTGAATCAAACCCTCAGTCAGACTAACCTGAGGTCCCACCAGCCTGCTGGGTGGACTCTGTGATACTCAAGCATGCAATGGGTTAACAAAGTTAGGCTTATATTCTGGGACCTTTTCCATACTGTGTTAAAATCAAATGATGGTGATTTGATTCTTGGAAAATAGATATACAGTGTATACTTTTAATTCCACAGCAGAGATGGATAACCTGATGCAGAAGAAATCATGGTGTTAGGAAGAGCACAGCTCTTAAAATCAAATGAGGTCTCGGACATTAACAATTATAGTATCTTGAACAAGTTAATTAACTTTAATGAACCTCAGTTCTATCAACTATAAAATAAAGATAATATCTACCGCATAGAATTGTCTGTGAGGATTACATAAACTAATATATATAAAGTGTAAATCAGGCACCTGCACAGAATGGGGATGCTGCAAGTGCTGATTCTCTTTCCCTCTTCACGTAGCCTGCCTGGATTCCTCACCACTTTGCACCAAAATCATTTCTGTGACTTTAACATTTGTGGATCTAGAATTTTGTCTTAAGAAGTATACTGGACATATTTTCAATGTTTTAGAAAGAAAATAGTTATTTTGTCATTGGACTATTAGGTTCAAAGTATAGTTTGTCTTGTATTCCCCTGAACTGTTTGATGTCTGAAAAGTAAACAATCAGGCTAAAGGTTTCTAAAATCCAATATGATTTTTAAGAAAATATTTATTGAGCACAGCAGTTTTCCTCTCCAGGTTCCCTTGATAATACTGGTTCTCTACTTCAGACTTCTAAATGCAAAATGTTGAGATTGGAATGCTGTGTTCAGTGCTCTCAACCAAGAGCTCCCCTTGGGCAAAACGACTTCCTCCCTCACGCTCTCGTCTGTCCATGGGCTCACCGCTTCTACAGTTCTTGCTTCCATCAGTTACTTCTCTGTAAGTTAAAATCTTTCCATCATCATCATGCGGGGAAAAAACCACTCATAGAACAATCTCAATTATTTTCCAACATTAAAAAACAACAACAACTTGATTGAGAAAGTACATGATAAAAGAGGGTAGTAGTAAAATAATGATGGCAACTTCTCTGGCTACTACTTTATGCAGAGTCTAAGGATATAGGAGCAACTGTACTTTTTTAACCTCTTGTTTTATGCTACAACAATATCTTAAAGAACACTAGATCTCAAAACAGACCATCATCTATGAATAATATCTACGTTTCAGTGGGGAATACAACGTTCAGAATCTAGTTATTTGTTAGTGGTTCATTTTTTAATGAAATGCTATTATCATTCCAGCAACTAATGGAAAATACCCCAAGACCTGGTGCCATCAGATGCATTTTAGAAAATTACTATTTTACTGTTTTACGAGAACTATTATGCTTGTTTTAATTGATGGGGCTTACATTAACTCATCAGAAAATAGATATTTTAAAGGAACTAGTGGCAGTGATGTTTGCAATGTTTTTTCAAAAAATTATAACGTCATCAGCTGTCAAATAGCTTGTGTGTGTGTGTGTGTGTGTGTGTGTGTGTGTGTGTATTGTGACATGCATAAGAGTCTTCGTTTTATCTTCTGACCTTGACTTAATCACAGAGGCTGGAAGAAATCATAGAGATCTTCTAGTCCAACACCTCATTTTATAGACAGTGAACCTTTTAATGACTTTCCCAAGGGCAAAAAGCTGGGCTGAGGCAGATCCAGAGCTAGGGCCCGGGTTTCCTGGTTTCCAAACCAGTGCTTGTCCCAACCAACAAAACTCCACTATTTTTCAATGGTGTCCTTCCATCTTCCTGTCCACAAATGTATTTACAGGATAAGGAGAATGAGCTACTCACATCATAGTCCCCTTCAGGAAAAAGTGGGGCTGAATGATAGCTTCAAAGTGGAAGGCTTAAGACCTGAATTCTAATAAAACAGATAACATAAGATATAAATATCTGTTGAAATTTCAGGCAAGAAGAGGCGCTCCTGTCTCTTTTTCTTGTCCTCTTTGGGAAACAAAATCGAAAACAAAACAAAGAAAGGAAAGAAAAGAAAAAATTCTAAATTTCTTGAGTTTCAGGAAAAATGCTCTATTAGTGAGTCAGACTTTCAAAATAATGTTAGCAAAGGAAGTGACTGTCAATGTGTGGGAGAGATTTTTTTTTTTAGAAGTCACATTAAAAAAATAGCTCTGTGTGTACAGTTCTGAAACATTCTTCCTCCACTCTTAAAGCCTTCCTCAAATGTCCAGGCTGCCTTGGACTAATTTAGATTTACTTTGCTTTTCCACCTCCTGCTTCATGCACCCCAAGATTCAGCCCAAGAACACTATTATTTTCTTCCAATAGTCCATATGTACCTTAAAACTTCTGCAAGTTTGCCATTGCTCTTTTTTTTGCCTGAAATGTCATTTCCCTCCTTCTCCATTTGCTAGAATCTTAAACATCCTTCAACACCTGATTTAATATCACCTCCTCCTTAAAGCCTTGCTGATCTGCAAATTTATAATTAGTAACTACTCCCCGTAACTCTTTGGTTGTACCTCTTTGAGATATTAATCCAGTCTACCTTGTTCTGTAGAGCACCTGGGTGCCTTCCCTGCTACATTCCAATCTATGTGAGGCCTGGGAAAATATCTCATTTTATACATGCTAGGGACATGCTGTATCAGGGATTCCAGAGTCAAATGAACAGGCCCTTGGCTTCAAGAAACTATCTAATGTCTAGCATGGGGACTTAGGTTATATTCCCCTGTCAGAAAGCAGACCTTGACAAAAGGATTTGGATGCTAGTAGTTTATTTGAGAAGTGAGGAGTGAGGAAGTGAGATAGTAAAGGAAAGAAAGCCAAAAGGGACACATTATTAGTGATCAGGTTTCCGTGGAAACAAAGAGTTGGGATTGCCAGGGGCTGGGATGTAGGGCAAGCCGTGTGTGGGGGGGGAATGTTAGTCAAAGGATACAAACTTTAGGTTATAAGATGAATAAGTTCAGTGGGTCTAATGTACAAATCCTGACTATAGTTAATAATACTGTACTGTACACTTGAAATTTGCTAAGAGTAATCTTAAGCATTCTAGACATTCTCATGACCAAAAAAAACCCATAGTAACTATGTGAGGGGATGGATGTGTTAATTAACTTGATTGTGGTAATCATTTCACAATGTCTATGCATATCAGATTATCTTATTGCACTTTAAATATGTACAATTGTATATGTCAATTATACCTCAGTAAAGCTGGGGAAAAAATAATGAACAGGTTTCCACTGTGGGCAGTCAGGGCCCAGTCCTGCTGGGGACCCTCTGAGAAACCATGTAGAACATGCCTGAGATGAGGGACTGAGGTATAAAGCCCACAGTTCTGCCCTCCTTGTTTCAGGGTTGCTCCTAGGGGGTTAACTGCAAGTCACAGCTGGCCAGCCTGGTATTCCTCCCTGTAGCCAGAGAAGGCCCTGGGGCAGAGACACAAGAGCTCGAGGCCAGGAAGCTGTCGCAGGTATTGCTTATCCACCACAGCTGCAGATGACCTCAGGGTGGGCCAGAAGGACACAGACAGAGCAGCAACAGCATCAGCTGCGGGGCCATAAATGGTTACTGTTGAGTTTACTTAACCTGTTTAGTTCAAGTAAATCTAGTTACTACCCTTAATGATATGTAAATGCTGAGAAAGTATTGACTTTACTCTTTTCTAAGGAAACTGAAGGTGTTTTTCTCAGTATAATTTCTTTACCAAACCGAAGTATGTATCAGATTTGATTTTCCATGAATTACTGAGTTATAAAAAATTTTTAATCTCATGAAGAAATTAGATTGTTCCTGATATAGGCTACTTGCCAAGAGTAGGTTTGGAAACTGAGTCTTGTCAGCAATATACTCTTCATTTTCCTTGAGACTTTATCTTTCTCTTTTTTAAGAGAAAGATGGTAATTATAGAAACATTATAAAATACATAAGAGGAAAAGAAAGATCAAATAATTTATTGGTTCCACTAAATACCTGTACAGAAAAAATAACATAATATCATTCTGACGGTAGGTCCCAAGCATTTCCCCTTTAGTAATAAGATTATCTACTAAACCGTGCCTCAGCTATGTTATATTAGTGGTAAATTTATTATATTATTAAAGGCTACACTAATTACCTATCATTTTTAAAAGACTTCTCTTCTTATGCATTATCAGCAGCCTAGAGAAAACATTGCTGCTTATATTGCAGACATGTAGAATTTTTAAAACTATTCGTTACTGATTTCTAATTATTCTATACTATGGTAAGAGATTATAGTTGACCTGATGGTAATATTTGGAACATGTTAAAGCTTCATCCTGGCCTAATACATGACTGTTTTTTTGAATATTCCACAGATTTCTCAAAAACATTTTGTAGCCTCAGCTTTTTGAAGGGTATGTTTGTGCTACCTTCTTCACATTAAAATCTTGAGGATTTCTTAGGTAACAGTGTTGTACTACACTTTGCATTTACATGTATTAACCAAACACTATAATATTGTTCAATGAGTGTACCAGTTTTGTCAGTTACGATGCCCTTAGAGAGGTTTTAGGTAGAATCTGTTCTCCTACTCATTACAAACTTGAAAGAATAAATTTCTCTGAATGTCATCCAGAGCATGTTGAGACAGATTTTTCCAGGAGGACAGCAGAATAGGGGAACTGTATGTTCAGAATATATGCATAGAAATGCAATCCCTTCAATCCTAGTGCACACTGTGGGGGATGCAGGGAACACACTCTGTCAGAAGGATACCTCTGACAAAGTATACTGCTCAGAATTGAACCCCAAATTCACAAAGAGTTCCTCAGTATTTCTCATGAGGCCAGCTGTATTCTTCCTGAAGCTCCCATGTTCCCTTAAAGTTTACAAAGAACACAGTATTGATAAAGAAAGTTGTGAATATAAAAGAAGACATGTAGTCCTAGCATCTTCTAGTCATTCTCAAAGGGGATGACACAAAAACTATTTGGTAAATAATCTGTAACCAAAGTATGCCATCTGTTTAAAAAATGTATTATTGGCAATTTTCAATAGATTTCGCATTACATTCTCTGAAGAACTAAGTACTTAAAATCCAGAAATGTTCTTGTAGCTATAAGAAAAAAATATTAAAGAATATATAAAAGAAATGAACTTGGGTCCTTGTGCAATACATCTTTTGTGATACAGAGACCACAAGTGGATTGTGAAAAAGACTCTTTAAGTAGTAATGAAATTCAGCTCCTACAGACAGTCAATGACTTTCTATTCTTTCTGGGAAGAAAGTCTTTGTAAAACTTGACCTTGCTGGAGCTCTGAGTATGAATCCAACACTGGAGTCTTTTCCCAGGGTTTTAGCCACCCAGTTGTCTGTAAGACAGAAAGCCCTATATTTAATGCTGTTATCTTGCATACTTTAGCTTTCTGTCACGAAAGATCACCAATTGTATACCACCTCTCCTATTGATGTTAATATTAGAAAATGTGCTTCTCTGAGAAAATATGTTTGTTCCATGTTCAGCTAGCAGACTCATAACTTTGGGACAGTACCTGTGGTTAAACTGAGATGTGGCTATAGTAATTTTGCCGGGCAGAGAAATTTTTCACTCAGGATAACAATGAGACATTAGATGACATTACTTCACAGTTTAAGAAACTGATTTCCTATCCTTAAAGAGTTAATTACTACAGTTTACCAAGAAATCCAAATTCCAAGAAAGTGGTTTATAGATTAGAACAGTATCATCATTTTCTAATGTAAACTCTGAAATACATTGCCCAAGGCCTAAAGAAGTTAGTATCTGTGGCTTTTGGTGGTGTGTGGAAACATATCCCCCAATTTCTTAAGTACATTTGTATACACACAAACACACACACACACACACACACACACACACACACACACACACACACACAATGCCAAAATGGAGAAAAGGGAATTTTCTTTTCTCCTCAAGAGCAGCAGCTAATTTTTTTTAATATCATGAGACGGAGAGAGAGAGGCAAAGAGAACTGGTTATAATATAATCTTTCCCCCTTTTCCGTAATATTTTACTATTACTCTGAGTTTAAGGAAGCTATGCAATTCCCTTTCTTCAATAGCTGATAATCCAAGCAAAGCCACATTTAGGGGACAATCTCCTGGACCTGTTATTAAGAACATCAAAAGTAGTAATTTGATTCAGACTTAAAATGTATAAAATTTAGAGTTGCAGAGGCAAAAACAAAGATTTATGCTGTCATTTGCTTCAATCCAATGAGATAAATTAAAAACATCTTGAATGTTTTCACTTGTTCTATCTAAGCTTTCAAGGGTGCTAGAATGCTATTGCTAAAACAGAAAAATTCAGATGAAAAGAATTTAAATTTGTTTCCTAACATTGTGATGAAAGAATAGTCAGGCGTATTTTCATTCATGAGGGAAAAAATGTGACTAAAAATAAGATGTATCAACTATTAAATCCTGCTCTAAGTTACATTTAGTAGTTTAGAATATATACATTCTTACTGGCTTTTAAAATTAACACTGGAGGACTTCCCTGTTGGCACAGTGGTTAAGAATCCGCCTGCCAATGCAGGAGACACGGGTTCGAGCCCTGGTCCGGGAAGATGACGCAGAGCAACTAAGCCTGTATGCCACAACTTCTGAGCCTGTGCTCTAGAGACTATAAGCCACAACTACTGAAGCTCACACGCCTAGAGCCCGTGCTCCGCAACAAGAGAAGCCACTGCAATGACAAGCCCGCACACCGCAATAAAGAATAGCCCCGCTTGCGGCAACTAGAGAAAGCTCGCACGCAGGAACAAAGACCCAATGCAGCCAAAAAGAAATAAATAAATGAGTTTATAAAAATAAATAAATTAAATTAACACTGGAAATGTTAGAGTAATATTTTTTTAATTACCCATTTCATCCTTAAAAATAAACTTATGAATCTACATTCTATATCCTAGAGGCTAAAAGTCTAGTGATTTAAATAATTTGGCTAATCTAATGTGTTCTGTGTTCCAGAATATTCTGCTTCAGTTTTACTTGTAATATTATTTGATATACTCTATACTCTCAGAATACACCAAAAATTTATATGTATTATAAACAGGTATACTGGAAACAGAACGTGTACACACATAAAAGACATTTCATCCAGCCAAGAAATAGTCACTGAGCATTTACCATGTTCTAGGCACAGTGATAGATCTCTTCAAATAAATGTTTATTTAGAGAGTATCTTCATCTCATCAAGTAATTAGCTATTATACTTAAGTATTTAGTATGTATGTGTATAGGGAATATTCCCTACACACACACACACACACACACACACACAGAATGCCAAAATAAAACACTTTAAAATTACTTAATTACTTATATTTTATTATTTTTCTGGAGAAAACCTATGCTGTTATAATTTATTTCAGATAGATAAAGGCTTACTTAAGAAGGGCTTACTTTTCTATTACAAAAGTGCATTTTTTATTCAATGATTTTTTTAAGTGATAATATCAAATTCACATATTACACTGGTGTGGCTTTAAGACACAAACACAAAATGTAAAAGATCTGCTTATTAATATCGTTAAGTCTAAGCTCAGTTATTCAACAAATATTTATTTAATCCTTATTCTGTTCCGGGAATTGTTTGAAGCCCTGGAAATGCAGCAGTTAACTAAACAGAGATCCTGCCTTCATGGAACTTAGCACTATTATGCAATGCTGTGGAATCACTCTTGTAGTTTTCTGGATTATCTTTATCATATGCTCTTAGAACTTCGATTATGCATCTTGCAATCAGACCATATGTCATACTCCATGGACTGTTAATAAATATTCATCAAGGAGTCTAATAAGTCTTAGAAAGAGAAAGCCTTCCATTCTTTTTTTGTTGAACTATATACATGATGATCCAGATTGATGTCTGTGAGTCAGAGGTATTATTTAAGTTGTTAGTTGGTTTTTATAGAACTGAAATTACATTATGAGTCTTAAAAGTAAAAGAATCAGTTACCAAGGTAAGAAAATGAGTATTGAAAGCATTCCTATGTGCTTGATTTATTTTCCAAGTAGACTTGTAAAATCTTTACAAACTTGTCATCTTTATAAAGCCATTACTAATTGTTCCATTTGCAAACATAGAATTAAAAGCAAGGCTTGTGACTCCAACACTATTACAGTAGCAGGAAAAAATGCCCAGCCATAGGGCTAGAAACTGGGAATTGGCTTTGGTTTGAGCAATGATAATTATTCTACTGACATCTAGAAATAATATATACCAGACTTTATCTTACTCTTACATAAAATGAATCACTATAATTAATAACATTTTTAAAATACCAATATTACGATGCACTGTACATTTCATATACATCATCTTTTTTCTTTACAGTAAGCCTCTCTACAAGATGGGCATTATTCTCCCATTTTGCTGATGAGGGAACTGAAACTAAGGGAGGTGAAGTGACCTGTTCAAAACCATAGAGCAAAGACAACATTCAGGATGTGCATTTTGAACCATTGGATCATTTGCCCCCAAAGTACCAAACTCACTGGTAACTCTTTAGCCTACCAAGCACACTAAATCAGGCCTGGATGTCAAAGTAGAAAGTCTGTAGTACAGCATATAATTCAGTCAACTGGAGCAACACAAATGATTTGAAAAAATTTTTAATTGTATTAGTGTCTGAGATATTTTAGGTAGAAGCTACCTATTTCCTCAGCTTTCTACTTTAACTTTTCTTCACGTTAATCCATAAAAGGAATGAGCCTGAAAACACAGATAATCACAACTAAGCCCTTAGTCATTGTTATTTTATTATGAATGTACTTGGATATAACCTTCTCTTGAATTCTTTGAGTTAGCTAAACAGTCCCAGAAAATCCTATAATGTGACCAATGGTCTAAATTAAATACATACATACATACACACTATAAGCCAGATTTGTAGTATCTTAAACTACAACCAAGTACAGCTGAGTAATTGGATGTACAAACAGTTTCCAAATTCCACTCCTCCCCTTCCCTACAGTATCTTGCTCCCCTACTTCAGAAAAGCTTACTTCAGAAATAGTTTACTCAGGATGAAGTTACAGTTTAGCATGACAAATACATAAAAGGGAAAGAGGCTACTTTTCCCACTGCCAGTGTCCTTTGGAGGTGATCCTAATACAAATTGTGTTTTGGGGGTGGATTATACTTGCAGTGTTTTTCTTAATTATGAATAAAAATGCTCAATGGGCAAACAGTGGAATATGTAGAAATAGTTCTCATTGAAATCTCATGTTCTAGATGGTGAGAAACAGCTGGAACTTAGAATTGACAAATAGACATTTAAGGTAATGAAAAATTTGGCAGTATACTTGGCCATAGTATACATTCAAGACAGCAATTTTGAAATCCATCTGCCTTATTTTGTAAGCAGCCTTTGATGGAGCTGTTTCCAAGTGGGTGAGATTCATTTAAATAATTTCCTCCACCCAAAGAGCCAGACCTTGACAGACATGGACTAAACGAATCTAACCTGTTTTCGAATATCAGGATCTACTAGAAAGCCAGCCAACCAAAAAGAAATAACTTTCTAGTGTAGGAGAAACAAAATCACATAGAGCAGACCCAAGGGAAAATGTAGTTAAGGAAGATCACACTGCTCTCAGTCAAAAGTAGGCTGAGGGCTTCCCTGGTGGCGCAGTGGTTGGGAGTCCGCGTCCTGATGCAGGGGATGCGGGTTCGTGCCCCGGTCCGGGAGGATCCCACGTGCCGCGGAGTGGCTGGGCCCGTGGGCCATGGCCACTGAGCCTGCGTGCCAGGAGTCTGTGCTCCGCAGCGGGAGAGGCCACAGCAGTGAGAGGCCCGCGTACCGCAAAAAAAAAAAAAAAAAGTAGGCTGAAATTGTAGGAGTCCCAAAATCAACTTTTGATTAATGGTGTGGAAGAGAAGAGGACAATGAAACATGTATGTGGGAAGAGAAAAAAATGCCTTTTTTTTTTTTTTTGCGGTACACGGGCCTCTCCCGTTGTGGACACGCAGGCTCAGCG
The DNA here is from genome assembly GCF_949987515.2 of Delphinus delphis. Classification (NCBI taxonomy): domain Eukaryota; kingdom Metazoa; phylum Chordata; class Mammalia; order Artiodactyla; family Delphinidae; genus Delphinus; species Delphinus delphis. The sequence continues at coordinate 103,857,752 of NC_082685.1, read as the reverse complement.
GCCATGGCTCACGGACCCAGCCGCTCCGCGGCATGTGGGATCTTCGCGGACCGGGGCACAAACCCGTGTCCCCTGCATCGGCAGGCGGACTCTCAACCACTGCGCCACCAAGGAAGCCCAAAGTTGCCTTTTTTTAAATTGTTTGGTGAGTCCTTCAGAGGTAAGGCCTGGCTGAATGCCAAAAGCAACAAGAAGAATCTCTGGCAAGTATTTTGCCAACCCATACCTGAAGGCTAGTACTTGTGTGATGGGACCGTGTTGGGATTAGCCTAGTGGCAGAGAGTGCTCCTTTATTAAAAAAAAAAAAAAAAAAAAAAAAAAAGTATGTTTGAGGCAGAAGTAGTGCTAGAACTGGAAATTCTAGACTAAAATTAAGAAGAGAAATGATACTTTCATTTCCACTTTCCAATAAATACTAACATATGGACCTTGACAATATCATTAGATGGAATCTTTCAAAAAATTTGAGAGAAACTGAGCCTATGGAAAACATGAAGATATTTTCATATAAACTCTGAAATCATGGGAATATAGCAGGTGAAAAACAAAGATTCTCACTGTTGTATATTTATGATGCTAAATTGCCCTATCCAAGAAGAGGTAATGTCTTTCTTTTTGTTGTGGGGACTCTCTCTCTCCTTCTCCCTCTCTCTCAGCTTCAGGACAGTTTTGAAGTTTCTCTTTAAACTTTATATCTAAGTGTCTTTTATTTTTGTTACTGTAAGTGGGTTTTTCTCTTTCAATATATCTTCTAACTGGTATCAATTTGTGTTTGTGAAGGCTATTTACTTTTGTGTGCTAATCTTATATCCTGAGAGATTATTTAATTTCCTTAATGTTTGTGTTAGTTTTATCTTTGGTTCTCTAGGTTTGGAAAGTTCACTATCGTGTCTTCTACAAAATAATGATAATTTTACTTGTTTGCCACCCATTTTTTATGCTTTTAATTATTTTCATTTTTCAAATGACTATGGCTCATGACTCCAGCACAGCTATAAATAGTAGTGGTGGTAGAGGGCATGTTAGCCTTACTTCTGACTTGGAAGACACCTAGTGAGTTCTCATTATGTAAATGTATATATAATAGGTTTTTTTAATACGGTTCCTTATTTTCTGGAATAAATTTTACCTGGTCATAAAAAAGAAAAACAAAGATTCTCTGCCTTCATTTAGGGGATAAAAAAGACATTGTCTAACAGAAGAGAGGGTATATATTCCACTATTCAGAATCCCAATTCTTTCTCCTATTTAGAACCCAAGATCTTTTTAACTCTAGTATTCATTTTCTCCTTGTCTTGCAATAAGATGAATTTGGATTTGCTATATGTAAATGACATGGATAGTTGCCTAAATGATGTTTCTTAAGGAGCATTAGAAAATCCTCTCAAAATTTCTTCCACGGGCCCAATACTCCATCATTATAGTCATCCCTTGGTTCATTGGATTGTCATTCCTAAGGGTACACAGTAGAGGTACTGTGTACCCCTTTCCCGTATGATGTGTACACCAGATCACATTCCATAGTAGCAACTATCTGAGAGGAAATCCAATTGGTGCTAATCTCCTGATAAACATTGATTAGAAAGAAAAGGAAGACAGAAAATGGACTTTGGAGACTTGATCACTAGAGAGACTTGCTCCAAAATCAGGGATGAAAACACATATGCACAACATCTAATAGGCCTGAAAATATATTTCCAGCCAACAGAATTGATCTTAACCTCACTTTTAGCTTTACTAAAATTATATTTCAGATGTTATTGCAAACTGTTCGAATAGAGGACATGAAAACTGAGACCCAGAAATGTTAAGTGATGTGCCCAAGTTTACTAAGAGGTTTGTGGCAGAATCCACTCCAGACAACTAGGTCAGCTTTCTTCCTGTTATTCTATGCCAGTGTTGTTTGCTAATCTTCAGTCATTTCTATTTCCTTGTTACTTTTTGCCTCATCTTACTATCACTAGTACTATCATATTTTTCTGAAATTTATTCACTGTTCTTTACTTAATACATTTACATAAATAAGAAACTTTGCATCATTACCACAAATAGAAAACCAGAACCATTTGCCATAAATAGAAAGTAACAGTAAATATTAATACAATGTAATAAAAATAACAAAACATGGTAATATATTTTAGCTATTATCTTACCTGACGAAAACTCTGTCAGAGCCTGCTCTGCCTTGTTAAAATGGAGGATTTGAGAAACTTAGATTCAGATTAACACCAAACTACAACTTCCTCCTTGATATAATCACAAGGATTGAAAGATGTTTGCAGAGAAAAATAACGTTGTCCTCATGTGACTCAGTGCTAGTTAATGCCATATTCATGAATTTTATGTCATGTCTGGTGCCTCTTAATATCATCTTGGATGTTATCAGTGGTAAATGTCCCATACTTCCAAAAAGACACTGCTTAACGGTACTCTAGATTGATAAACTGAGTTATATAGTACTTAAATTTCATAGGATAATGCTGATTGAATTCCAGGTCCAAAAGACATATTAATTACCTGATTTGACTTATTTGGTGCTGACTTAAAAGTTTCTTAATTACCACCTTAGAGGGCTTCAGGAATTATACTAATCTGATTGTTTGGATAATCAGCATCTTAGGAATTGATGTGTGGCCCTCAAAGCACCTAGCGTGAGGCGCTGGGGGAGGGCCTGTTCCAAATGCCTCATCCTGATGGGGTCATGGCTACTGACCAGGCCATGGTCTGGTACAGAAATATGTTCACATCCCATGCTCTCAGGAACTGGACTTTGCTGGGCTCCGTTTTCTACAGCTGGGAACAGCACAGCTGCTAGATGACAAAACAGTAAAAGTAAACGTATGTCTCGATAACTGAAATACCTGACTACCCAAAAAAGTTTCCTATGGAAGTAATCACTAAATATAAAGGACATTTTTTTCCCAATGACTTGCAGGATACTGAACTACTTGAAATTATGGACTAAAAGCCCTAATACTAACTCTATAATGATTACTAATTTCTGGAAATGAGCTCTTTAGTTCAGCACGTAACAGAGCCAGCCCTAAAAGGCATCACCTCTCAACTCCTGGGCCAAATATTGGCCAACCTTTCCCCACCCGGAATCTGCCTTCCATTCTCGTGTATTAGTGAGTACTCATTCAGTTATAAATAAAATGAAACTTTGTCTCTCCTCCAAATTATAATAATAATAATTAGCATAGTGAGAAAACATATAGAAGGTTGACTATACTATTAAGAGATTTACCTTGGAATCAGAGACCCAAGTTTGAACAGTTACTTAGCTCTACCACTTAATAGTTATGAGAGCTAGGAGAAATCACTCAACATAGCATATTTCTGCATTAAGAAATTATGGATAATTATACTTTACTCATGGATTATTATGAGAATGAAATTGAGTTAACATTTCAGGTTAGTTGGATTTGACTAAATATTGGTTAAATTACTTGATGTGTTCATTCATTAAAACTTCACCGATTCTTTAAAGTTCTTATTCTGCCACAGCAATACTGTAAATAGCTTTTTTGTGCTTTAGCTCTAAAAATATACTTTACTTGATAAAAATTAAGCATATAAGTAGATTTAAATATTTTATATTTTAAACAATAGGGGAACTAAAATGTTGAAACCCACTCTTCAAACATATTATGCTTATTGTTATCATTCATCTCTTACTAAATCTCATGACCACTTTTCCAAACAGAATTTTTTAAAGTAATTTTACTTGAGTTTTGAAAGAATATGACTTGTGAACAATAGACTAATAAACAGACTCTACAAAAGTAGGTGGTTAAACTGGGATAAACTCTACAAACAAATTGCTGAATTCATCTTTGTAAATAATATAACTCTCAGCAAACTCAATCTTTTCAATAATACATATTAAGGGATTAGAGACTATTCCTAGCACAGTTACAGATTTGGGAAAATAGAAAAGAGTACTTCAGGATGTCCTGAGAATGTTGAATATATATGGGAAGGGGAGGTAAATAATATGTATATGTGGAAATAAGTTGGACCAATCATAGAATAAAGAACATCTAGCCAAGTATAGTGTTACAACTGAGTAATGATTTTATTTTCATATCTTAATTATATTATAGTTGTCTTTCTGATGTTTGGTATTTGGGCTATAAAATATTTCTTAAAATGAATTGTAAAACTATATTTTCATACTACAGCACCTCAGAATAAAACCCTTATAAAAATCAAGAAATCTACCAATACCTTTTTCCCATGTAAACAGCTTTTTTTAGATAACCATGTTTAAGATTGGAGTCTAATTTTAATTTTCTCTTTGCATCAACTCTGCTGTTTAAACCACCTCTACTGTGTATGTTTGAATTCCAAAGTTGAACAAATATTCCTGTTATGTTTAAATATCTAGAGGAAGGTGTGTTTCTCAAAGTGTGTTGTTGTGACTGTTTTTATTAAAATCAGCTGGGACGACTGTTAAAAGGCCAGTCTCCTGGGCTCCACCACCCCAATCCTACTGTGGTAGGCAGAATAATGACCCCCTAAAGATGACCACATTCTAATCCCCAGAACCAATGACTATGTTATGCTACATGCAAGGGAGAATTAAAGATGTGGGTAGAATTAAGGTTGCTTGTCAACTGATCCTAAAGTAGGAAGAGGATCCTAGGTTATCCAGGTGGGTCCATTGTAATCACAAGTGTGCTTAAAAAGTAGAATAGGAGGCAGAAAAGGAAAATCAGTCTGAGAAAAACTATGGAAGAACGGTACAAAGCAATGCACTGTTGCTGGCTTTGAAGATGGAAGACATGGCCATGAGCCAAAGAATGTGGGCAGCCTCTAGAAGTTGGAAAGGGCAAGGAAACAGACGTTCCTCTAGAGCCTCCAGAAGGGAATACAGTGTTGCTGACACTTTGATGTTAACCCAGTAAGACCAGTGTTGGACTTCTAACCTACAACACTGAGAGATAAATTTGTGTTGTTTAAGCCACTAAATTTGTGGGAAATTATTATAATAGCAGTAGGAAAATAATATACCTACCAAATCAAAATCTCTGATATGAAGTACAGGAATTTGCTTTTTTTTTTTTTTTTTCTGTACGCAGCTCTCTCACTGTTGTGGCCTCTCCCGTTGCGGAGCACAGGCTCCAGACGCGCAGGCTCAGCGGCCATGGCTCACGGGCCCAGCCGCTCTGCGGCATGTGGGATCTTCCCGGACCGGGGCACGAACCCGTGTCCCCTGCATCGGCAGGCGGACTCTCAACCACTGAGCCACCAGGGAAGCCTAGGAATTTGCTTTTTTATCATTCTCCCAGGTGATTCCTTTGTACTCTAACATTTGAAAACCTAACGCTAGTTTTGAGTTCTAACACTAGACTTGAGTCCTTTTTTAAATGTTAAAGATATTTTTAGGTCCTTGTACCTGCAGTGAGCCACAGCCACCCCCGCTGCTGCAGGAGACCCTCCAACACTAGCAGCCATGTGGCTGACAGGGTCTTGGTGTTCCGGCAGGGTGTCAGGCCTGTGTCTCTGAGGTGGGAGAGCCAAGTTCAGGACATTGATCCACCAGAGACCTCCCAGCTCCACGTAATATCAAACGGCAAAAGCTCTCCCAGAGATCACCATCTCAACGCTAAGAACCAGCTCCACTCAACAACCAGCAAGCTACAGTGCTGGACACCCTATGCCAAACAACTAGCAAGATGAGACCACAACCCCACCCATTAGAAGAGAGGCTGCCTAAAATCATAATAAGGTCACAGACACCACAAAACACACCACCAGACATGGTCCTGCCCACCAGAAAGACAAGATCCAGCCTCATCCACCAGAACACAGGTGCCAATTCCCTCCACCAGGAAGCCTACACAGCCCACTGAAGCAACCATAGCCACTGGGGGCAAACACCAAAAACAACAGGAACTACGAACATGCAGCCTGCGAAAAGGAGACCCCAAACACAGGAAGTTAAGCAAAATGTGAAGACAGAGGAACACACAGCAGATGAAGGAGCAAGGTAAAAACCCACCAGACCAAACAAATGAAGAGGAAATAGGCAGTCTACCTGAAAAAGAATTCAGAATAATGACAGTAAAGATGATTCAAAATTTTGGAAATAGAATAGAGAAAATAAAAGAAACCTTTAACAAGGACCTAGAAGAACTGAAGAGCAAACAAACAATGATGAAAAACACAATAAATGAAATTAAAAATTCTCTAGGAGGAATCAATAGCAGAATAACTGAGGCAGAAGCATGGAAAAGTGACCTGGAAGATAAAATAGAGGAAATAACTACCACAGAGCAGAATAAAGAAAAAAGAATGAAAAGAATTGAGGACAGTCTCAGAGACATCTGGGTCAACATTAAATGCAACAATATTTGAATTATAGGGGTCCCAGAAGAAGAAGAGAAAAAGAAAGGGACTGAGAAGATATTTGAAGAGATTATAATTGAAAACTTCCCTAATATGGGAAAGGAAATAGTCAATCAAGTTCAGGCAGCACAGAGAGTCCCATACAGGATAAATCCAAGGAGAAGCATGCCAAGACACATATTAATCAAACTATCAAAAATTAAATACAGAGAAAAAATATTAAAGGCAGCAAGGGAAAAGCAAAAAATAACATGCAAGGGAATCCCCATAAGGTTAACAGTTGATCTTTCAGCAGAAACTCTGCAAGCCAGAAGGGAGTGGCAGGACATATTGAAAGTGACGAAAGGGAAAAACCTACAACCAAGATTACTCTACCCAGCAAGGAACTCATTCAGATTCGATGGAGAAATTAAAACCTTTACAGACAAACAAAAGCTAAGAGAATTCAGCACCACCAAACCAGTTTACAACAAATGCTAAAGGAACTTCTCTAGGCAGGAAACACAACAGAAGGAAAAGACCTACAATAACAAACCCAAAACAATTAAGAAAATGGTAATAGGAACATACATATTGATAATTACCTTAAATGTAAATGGATTAAATGCTCCAACGTAAAGACATAGACTTGCTGAATCGATACAAAAGCAAGACCCGTATATATGCTGTCTACAAGAGACCCAATTCAGACCTAGGGGCACATACAGACGGAAAGTGAGGGGATGGAAAAAGATATTCCATGCAAATGGAAATCAAAGGAAAACTGGAGGAGCAATTCTCATATCAGACAAAATAGACTTTAAAATAAAGTCTATCACAAGAGACAAAGAAGGACACTACATAATGATCAAGGGATCAATCCAAGAAGAAGATATAACAGTGGTAAATATTTATGCACCCAACATAGGAGCACCTCAACATAAGACAAATACTAACAGCCATAAAAGGCGAAATCGACAGTAACACAATCATAGTAGGGGACTTTAACACCCCACTTTCACCAATGGACAGATCATCCAAAATGAAAATAAATAAGGAAACACAATCTTTAAATGATACATTAAGCAAGATGGACTTAATTGATATTTATAGGACATTCCATCCAAAACCAACTGAATACACTTTCTTCTCAAGTGCTCATGGAACATTCTCCAGGATAGATCATATCTTGGGTCACAAATCAAGCCTTGGTAAATTTAAGAAAATTGAAATCGTATCGAGTATCTTTTCTGACCACAATGCTATGAGACTAGATATCAATTACAGGAAAAAATCTGTACAAAATACAAACACATGGTGGCTAAACAATACACTGTTAAATAACCAAGAGATCACTGAAGAAATCAAAGAGGAAATCAAAAAATACCTAGAAACAAATGAAAATGAAAATACAACCACCCAAAACCTATGGGATGCAGCAAAATTAGTTCTAAGAGGGAAGTTTATAGAAATAGAATCCTACCTCAAGAAACAAGAAACACCTCAAATAAACAACCTAACCTTACACCTAAAGCAATTAGAGAAAAAAGAACAACAGAAAAAAAACAAAGTTAGCAGTTAGTGCTCTGAATCACCTCTCCATGCACACCCTGAAACAATGGCCCCTTGCCTGTTTGGCAGCTGCAGACTTTTTCCCGGACTCCCTCCCGGCTAGCTGTGGCGCACTAGCCCATTTCAGGCTGTGTTCACGCAGCCAACCCCAGTCCTCTCCCTGGGATCTGACCTCCGAAGCCCGAGCCTCTGCTCCCATCCCCCACCCGCCCCAGAGGATGCGCAGACAAGCCTCCCTGGCTGGTGAGTGTTGGTTGGCACAGATCCTCTGTGCGGGAATCTCTCTGTTTTGCCCTCCACACCCCTGTTGCTGCTCTCTTCTCCATGGCTCCGAAGCTTCCCCCCTCCTCCCTCCCCCCATCTCCGCCAGTGAAGGGGCTTTCTAGTGTGTGGAAACTTTTCCTCCTTCACAGCTCCCTCCAGAGGTGCAGGTCCCGTCCCTATTCTTTTGTCTCTGTTTTTTCTTTTGCCCTACCCAGGTAGATGGGGAGCTTCTTGCCTTTTGTGAAGACTGAGGTCTTCTGCCAGCGTTCAGTAAGTGTTCTGTGGGAGTTGTTCCACATGTAGATGTATTTCTGATGTATTTGTGGGGAGGAAGGAGATCTCCACGTCTTACTCCTCCACCATCTTGAAAGTCTCTACTGAACAATTTTTACTAGGATTATTAAACTTTTTTAAAAGGATTCAATATTATGTATTCTCTATTCAAGTGCAATAGAATTTAAAGGAGAGAACAATTAATGTTAGTTGGAATAAATGGGAAAGATTAAAGGGATTTTCAAGGACAAGTGGGATTGAACATAAAGTGCTAAGAGTGAGAGTATTTAGAAAAGCAAATATACACTATTAAGAACTGAAGTGTTGCATTTTGAGGGACTGTGAAACTAACTTGATTAACATGTGGCAGGAGTGCTGGTGAAGCTGTGAAAAGACAGTGGCGATAGTAGGGAATTCTGGGAAATAAATTCAGATGGTTAATGATTATAGAAAGTTTTGCCTGCCAAAGACTTTTGCCCAAACTGTGGACAAATTGTTGCTGAATGGAATGCTGTTGGGTGTTTCTCAGCATGGTAACCTGATAAAAGTGGTCTTTAAGGGACATTGATCTGCCATCGATATGTATGATAAATGAGGGAAAGAGCCAAGGCAACCACTCTGCAGGAGGTTTTAGAGTAACTTATGCTTACAGTGCCTAAGGCTGGATTCAAAAAAATGGCAGATACTAGACTAGAGTTGGAGACATTAGTGTGTACTCAGGTTTAGCTTAATATAGATACAGGTGGATACATATAGAAATATTTATAGATATGTGTATATACATAGACTAGTATACATACATATATTGCCTTTCTTTGTCAGTTGAGAGGTTCTAAAAGCAACAATATCCCAGCAGCAATGGGCACACCAAGTGCCCAAATCTTGGTTTCTAATACCATTATCCAATAAAAGGAACTTGGACTCCTTGGAGAAATGGTTAATTCAATAGCTATGGCATTATGATAGAAAGAATAATGCGCCCCCCCCCCCAAGATGTTCACATCCTAATTCCCAGAACCTTTGAATGTTATTTTAAATGGCAAAGAGGCATTAAGGTAGCAGACAGGGTTAAGATTGCTGATCAGCTGACTTCAATATGCAGAGATTATCGTGTATTTTCCAGGTAGGCCCAATGTAATTTCAAGGGTCATAAAATGTGGAAGAGGGAGGCAGAAGAGAAGAGCCGAAGAGATGACAGCATGAGAAGGATCCAAGCTGACATTGCTGGCTTTCAAGATGAAGGAATGAGGCTGTGAGTCAAGAATGCCACCAAACTTTAGAAGATGGGAAAGGCAAAATAAAGAAAGAAAGAAAGAAAAAAACAAATTCTCCTCTAGAGCCTCCAGAAGGAATGCAGCCCTACCTATACATCGATGTTAGTCCGATGAGACCCATCTTGGAATTCTAACCTCCAGAATTATAAGATAATAAATTTTGTGTTATTTTAAGCCAGTAAGTTTGTGGTAAGTTTTTGCAATAGTAGTTTGAAACTAGTACCACCAAAAATATGCAAGATGACCCTAGCACATCTTAGTGTCAGAAAGTAAGGAAGTGTTACAAACTATAATGGAAAAGAATCAAAAACCAAAAAATACATATATATATATATATATATATATATACATACATACATATATATATGTGTGTATTATGAATCACTTTGTTGTACACCTGAAACTAACACAATATTGTAAATCAATTATACTTCCATAAAAAACAATTTTTTTAAAAAGTAAGTAGGCATTTAAAACACACACACACATCAAGGAAATATGTCAAAGGGGAATAGGAGCTAAGTAGAAGATCTCCCAATGGCTGAAGCTGGAATAATTTGAACGAGAAAATTAATAACATAGTATAGTATTATAACTCTAAGTATAAAATAAATATCCATGAGTCCATGTTGATATAAATTAAATAAATAAATGGGAAGACTATCCACAGTCCATGCAGAATTCCAAATAATTCTTTAGATACTCTGTCTTCAAGGGGAGCATGACTACCTACTCTTTCAGTGTGGGCTGCACGTAGTGACTTTCTTCCAAAAAATATAGTATAGAAAGGGGGAAAAGAGAGTAGCTTGATAGTGGAGAAATCTGACTAACCCAACCTCACCTAGATGATCAAGGTTAACACTAACAGTAGTTTAGTCATGTTGACAGCATCTACTTTTTTTTTTTGACATCTTTATTGGAGTATAATTGCTTTACAATAGTGTGTTAGTTTCTGCTGTATAACAAAGTGAATCAGCTATACATATACATATATCCCCATATCCCCTCCCTCTTGGGTCTCCCTCCCACCCTCCCTATCCCACCCCTCTAGGTGGCCACAGAGCACTGAGCTGATCTCCCTGTGCTATGCGGCTGCTTCCCACTAGCTATGTATTTTACATTTGGTAGTGTATATATGTCCATGCCACTCTCTCACTTCGTCCCAGCTTACCCTTCCCCCTCCTGTGTGACAGCATCTACTTGTGATGTGATGTGATGTGATGAGAATAGCACCTTACTTTGGTAGTCTTCCTTTCCAAAACTTACCTCAGTCTAATCGTGAGAAAAACTTCAGACAAACCCCAGCTGAGGGGAAATCTACAAAATACCTGACCAGTATTCCTCAAAACTGCAGGGTCATCAACAACAAGGAAAGTCTGAGAAGCTGTCACAGCCTAAAGGAGCCTAAGGAGACATAAATGTAACGTGGTATCCTGGATGGGACTCTGAAACAGAAAAGACAGGTAAAAACTAAGGAAGTCTGAATAAAGTATGGACTTTAGTTAATAGTGCATCAATATTGTTTCATTAGTTGTACCAAATGTACCATACTAATGTTAAATGCTAATAATCAGGGAAATTTGGTATAGAATATAATGAAACTCTTTGTACTAGCTTTCAATATTTCTGTAATTCTAAAGCTATTCTAAGATAAAAGGGTTATTTTTTAATGGCAGAGAGACTTTATAGGAAGAACTGTTTTATCCAAGATTTTAGAGGAAGTAAAATCTGGGTTGGTGATTAACTGAATAAAGGAGATGAAAAAATAATGAATGAGTCATAGATAAGGCTTGAATGGCCAGGAGAATGTAATGCCAGTGACAAAGAGGAAAAATGAGAGAGGAAGCTTGCTGGTGGTTAAGCAAACGATAAATTCAGGACATAATAAATTTGAGACAAAAATGGATAACTCAAGTGTAAATATAATCAGTAGCTGGAGATAAAGAATTTGATGTTGGGTAAAAGTTCATGAATGGAAATGTGAATTTAGATTTAATCAGTCAACCAGCAGATATACACAGAGCAAATGCTTTTAAGGCCTTGTATGAAGAAAGGGAAGGGAGTGAATACTAACATGCAAATTATTGGAGAGTCAAGGCTTATGTCTACATAGAGGGAACAACAGAAAAAAGTGCCTGTGTCAAATAAGATAGGAAAAATAAGCAGCATTTAAGAGTTTAATATAGATTCCCCAGCATGCACACTTTGTTAGTGTAAATGAGATCTCTGAGGAAACAGATGGTGTTATAAACTGAATGTTTGTGTTCCCTCAAAATTCACGTGCTTAAGTCCTAACCCCCAATGTTGATGTATTTGGAGGTGGCGCCATTAAGAAAGTAATTAAAATTAAATGTGGTCATAAAGGAGGGGCCCTGATCCAATAGAATTAGGATCTTTATAAGAAGAGACACCAGAGAGCCCTTTCTCCACCCGCCTTCCCCCTCCCTGGGTACACACCAAGGAAAAGCCATGTGAAGGCATAGTGAGAAGACAGCCATCTGCAAAGAAGGAATAGGGCCCTCATCAGAAACTAAATCAACTGAAACCTTAATCTTGGACTTTTAGGCTCCAAAAGTGTTAAGAAAATAAAATTCTGTTGTTTAAGCCTGTGATGCTTTGTTATGGCAGCCTGAACAGACTAATACAGATGATCATAAGAGGGCAAATGAGGAAATGTGAATAAGAGAGTGGTAAGAAGAAAACCAAGATAATGTAACAGCAAGGAAGCCAAGGAAAAAGACTTTATTTATTCATAAAGATTTATTGAGAATTTATCTTGTTCCAGACACTGTATAAGACATAATACATAATAAATAATGCACAACTCCTACCTACATACAAGTTATATTCTGTGATGAATCACAAACAAGGAATAATAGACAAATAAATAACCAGATAGAGATCATAAGTACTCTGAAGGGAGATGCAATAAAGAATAACTACATATGATGCAGGTATGTCTTGAATAGTCAAGGAAGAACTCTCTGGGGAGATGACATTTAAGCTGAGACCTAAAGAATGAAACCGAGCTAGATGTGCAAAATGCTGAGGTATGAGCTTTGTAGGCAAAGAAAGCAGGAAGTGCAAAGGCTGTGGTGTCAAAACGCACTTGGGGAATTTGAGGAACAGAAAAGAGGCCAATGGGATTGGCGTATTGTAATCAAGGGAGAATGTGATGGAGAGATAGATGAAAGCCACATCATACAATCTTGTAGGCCAGCCTAAGAAGTATGGCTCTATTTCTAAGATGCTGAGAAGCCATTGAATGGATCTAAGGAACAAGAGACATGGCCTGATTCATGTTTTTAAGTGATACCTCTGATTAGAATGTGAAAAAAATATTTTTGAATAAGAACAAGATGGGAATCAAAGAGACCAGTTGAGACCTATTTCAAATTGCACAGAAAAAAGATTATGGTGGCTTAATTTAGGATGATGGTATATAGGTTGAGGGAAGTGGCAAAGTCAGATATTTTTTGGTCGTAGAAACAAAAGAACTGGATGATGGTTGGATGTGGGGAATTGCAGAAAGAGAGGAATTAAAGCTGATAACTAAGTTTTATGCAAGAAAGTGGATGAATAGTGGTGCCAAATGCTGAGATGAAGAAGAGTAGGTGAAGATAGATTTGTGAAGAAAATCAAAATCTCAGTTTGGAACATTGGGCAAGAAATTTAATTTTGAAATCCGTTAGCATACTTTAGTCAACCCTCTCTGTCCATGGGTTCTGGATACAGGGATTCAACCAACCATGGATGAAAAATATTCAGAAAAAAAATTCCAGAAAGCCCCAAAAAACAAAACTTGAATTTGCTGCTCTGGCAACTCTGACATAGTATTTACATTTTATTTACAACTATTTACATAGCATTTACATTGTATCAGGTATTAAAGTAATCTAGAGATGACGTAGAGTATGCAGGAGGATGTGTGTTGGTTATATGCAAATACTATGGCATTTTATATAAGGGACTTGAGCATCTGAAGATTTTAGTATTCATGGGAGCTCCTGGAACCAATCCCCCGTGAATACCAAGGGACAACTGTAAAAATACTTAAATCTATGAAAGTGAATAAGATCACTCAAGAAAAAAGTTCTGACATTTGAATTTGAAAGAGGACTAGCTCTGAGCTTTGGCAAAGAGAAGGAACAACAGTGAGGTAAGAGAAAAATCAGGAGAGTGTGGTGTCAGAGAGCCAAGAGAAGAAAAGATTCCAAGGAGGGTGTGTCTGGCTGTGTCATATGTTATCAAGGCATCTAGTGAGATGACAGAGGAGTTAAGTTTGGCGATATGGAGATTGTGGGAAATCTTGACAAAAGGAGTTTCAGTGCAGAGGTGGAAATGGAAGCTAAATTAGAATGGGGTGAAGAATTAATTAGAAGTAATAAAGAGGTGATAGTGAGCAATGATAACATGTTCCACATGTTTAACAGAAAGATACAGAGAAATTAGGCAATATCTGCAAAAGAATGTGAGATCAACAGAAGTGTGTTTACTTTTTTAACATGGGACATGTTAGTATGTTAATTGGCATGATCCAGTAGAGAGGGTGAGAGGTAGAGGAGACAGATGTAGATCCCAGTTCACCAGAAAGCAAGAGGAGATTAAATCCAGAGAAAAATAGAAGGGCTTGCACTTGATAGGGGCAGGGGTATTTCTTTCATTGGAACCACAGGGCATAGGTTCTGTTTGGCTAGATTTAGGGTGGGAAGATGAGGAAGTTTGCCATTGACGCATCCTATTTTCTCAGTTAAGCTCAGGGAACAGGTGTTAAGGGTAAAGAGAAGGTTTAAAACAGTCATCTGAAAAAGTGAAAAGCAAATTTACTAGGAAAACATACAAGAGTACTAGGCAGGATTGAATGGGCATTTGAAGTTTTGGTCATGAATTTCAAGTACTATCAGTCAGTCTTGCTTTATTCCATCAATGTTCACCTACTGAAGTGCAAGCAAGGAGAGGGGTCTGTAGATTGGATTACAGTGGGTTAAAGAATTGCAGCAATGGGAGAACAGGATGAGTGAAATAGAGCAGGAGGTGATGGTCATAAAGTAAGATACTTTAAATAAAGACTTAGGAGGTGGTTTATTTACTGATGATGACAAATTCCAGTGCTCATGTGAGTAGGTGGCAAAGGTGGAGTTGAGGAAGAGAGTGAAGGAGAGGTCAAGGAACAAAGAGGCTTAAGTTTAGGGTATTTCATCCACATGGTTCTTACAATCACTAAGAACAATGACAGGAATTAAGATATACAGGAAGGCAGTGAGTCAGTAGTTGAAATCTTAAATGAATGAGGAGAAATGATTAGGAAGGTAGCTAGGAATTATCACCAAGAAGTCATAGGTAGTAAAGCTAGATAGGAACCCACAGAGTACATGTTCAGCTAAGTTTATAAGTCTATTGTCCTGAAGACAATGCAGCATGACTCTATAAAGAAAAATGTATATATATACTATTACATAACAAATAATGTTTTCTAAAGTGAGTGTCTTTATTTTTGTAAATCACATACTCCTATCAATCAAGAATTTTGAGCATATACTATAATATTTATTTATTTATAAATTACATATGTGCTACTCTAAAGATATTTATTATGAAAGACATTTTAAAGGATGAAATTTATATGAAATAAACTATACTTAAACCTATTTCATTATTACTATTATAAAATCTTTTTGCTCTCACTAGAAAATTACTATTAATCATTGTATAATTGAAAATATTTTTTTACATCCTGTAAAAAATATTTTTTTACATCCTGATTTAAACTTTGTAACTGAGTGATCTGACAGTCTGGTACTAAGTTTAGTTTATATCAGTATATGTTTTAATGACTTTCCTAACTGAAAGAGAAACTTCACAAAAATATTTATATCCAAATGAAAGAAGTTTTTTGTTGGCTGTGTTTACCAAATTCTGATACTCATTTTTTAATCTCGTCTACCAAGTATACAAATATTTTCAATAATTTTATATAGTAAATTTCTTCTTATTTTTTTATTGAAGTATAATTGATTTACAATGTTGTGTTAATTTCTGCTGTACAGCAAAGTGAGTCAGTTATACATACATATACATTCTTTTTTTGTTTGTTTTTTGCGGTACGCGGGCCTCTCACTGTTGTGGCCTCTCCCATTGCGGAGCAACAGGCTCCGGACGCACAGGCTCAGCGGCCATGGCTCATGGGCGCAGCCGCTCCGCGGCATGTGGGATCTTCCCGGACCGGGGCATGAACCCGTGTCCCCTGCCTCGGCAGGCAGACTCTCAACCGCTGCGCCGCCAGGGAAGCCCTACGTTCTTTTTTTAATATTTTTTTCCATTATGGATTATCATAGGATACTGAATATAGTTCTCTGCACCATACACTAGGACCTTATTGTTTATCTGTTCCATATATAATAGCTTACATCTGCTAATCCCACCCTCCCACTCCACCCCTCCCCCAACCCCCTCCCCCTTAGCAACCACAAGTCTGTTCTCTATGTCCATGAGTCTGTTTCTGTTTTGTAGATAGGTTCATTTGTGTGATATTTTAGATTCCACATATAAGTGATATCATATGGTTTATTTATGTCTTTCTCCTTCTCTCTTATTTCACTTAGTATGATAATTCTAGTTGCATCCATGTTGCTGCAAATGGCATTATTTCATTCTTTTTTATGGCTGAGTAGTATTCCATTGTGTATATGTACCACATCTTCTTTATCCATTCATCTGTCCATGGACATTTAGGTTGTTTCCATGTTTTGACTATTGTGAATAGTGCTGCTATGAGCATAGGGGTGCATGTATCTTTTTGGATTAGAGTTTTATCTGGATATATGCCCAAGAATGGGATTGCTGTATCATATGGTATTTCTATTTTTAGTTTTCTGAGGAACCTCCATACTGTTTTCCATAGTGGCTGTACCAACGTACATTTTCACCAACAGTGTAGGAGGGTTCCCTTTTCTCCACATCCTCTCCAGCATTTGTTATCTTTAGAGTTTTTAATGATGGCCATTCTGACCAGTGTGAGGTGGTACCTCATTGTAGTTTTGATTTGCATTTCTTTAATAATTAGTGATGTTGAACATCTTCTCATGTGCCTGCTGGCCATATGTATGTCTTCTTTGGGAAAACGTCTGTTTAGGTCTTCTGCCCATTTTTCAATTGTGTTGTTTTTTTGTTGTTGTTATTGAGTTATATGAGCTTTTTGTATATTTTTGAAATTAAGCCTTGTTGGTCACATCATTTGTAAATATTTTCTGCCAGTCCATAGGTTGTCTTTTCATTTTGTTTATGGTTTCATTTGCTGTTATAAAAGCCTGTAATTTTGATTAGGTTTGTTTATTTTTGCTTTTATTTCTATTGCCTTGGGAGACTTATCTAAGAAAACAGTGGTACAATTTATGCCAGAGAATATTTTGCCTATGATCTCTTCTAGTAGTTTTATGGTGTCATGTCTTATGTTTAAGCCTTTAAGCCATTTTGAGTTTATTTTTGTGTATGGTGAGAGAGTGTGTTCTAACTTCACTGATTTACATGTGGCTGTCCAAATTTTCCAACACCACTTGCGAAAGAGACTGTCTTTTTCCCATTGTATATTCTAGCCTCTTTTGTTGAAGATTAGTTGACCATAGGTGCGTGGGTTTATTTCTCAGCTCTCTATTCTGTTCCAATGATCCATATGTTAGTTTTTGTGCCAATACCACATGTTTTTGATTACTGTAGCTTTATAGTATTGTCTGAAGTCTGGGAGGGTTTTGTCTCCTGCTATGTTCTTTTTCTTCAGAATTGCTTTGGCAATTTTGTGTCTTTTATGGTTCCATATAAATTTTAAGATTATTTGTTCTAGTTTTGTGAAAAATGTTATGAGTAATTTGATAAGGATTGCATTAAGTCTGTAGCTTGCTTTGGGTAGCATGGCCATTTAAACACTATTAATTCTTCCAATCCAAGAGCATGAGATATCTTTCCATTTCTTTGAATCATCTTCAGTTTCCTTTATTAATGTTTTATTGGTCTCAGCATATAAGTCTTTCACCTCCTTGGTCAGGTTTATTCCTAAGTATTTTACTTTGGGGGGTGTGATTTTGAAAGGTATTGTTTTTTTACATTCCCTTTCTGATATTTCATTGTTAGTGTAAAGAAATGCAACTGATTTCTGTATGTTAATCTTGTATTCTCCTACCTTGCTGAATTCATTTATCAGTTTTAGTAGTTTTTGTGTGGAGTCTTTAGGGCTTTCTACATATAGAATCATGTCATCTGCATATGATGACAGTTTTACCTCTTCCTTTCCAATTTGGATACATTTTATTTCTTTTTCTTGTCTGATTGCTGTGGCTAGGACTGCCAATACTATGTTGAATAGAAGAGGTAAGAGTGGGCATTCTTGTCTTGTTCCAGATTTTAGTGGGAAGGCTTTCAGCTTTTTATCATTGAGTATTATACTGGCTGTGGGTTTGTCATAAATAATTTTTATTATATTGAAATACATCCCCTTTGTACCCACTTTGGTAAGAATTTTTATCATGAATGGATGTTGAATTTGTCAAATGCTTTTTTTACATCTATTGAGATGATCATGTGGTTTTTGTCTTTTATTTATGTGGTGTATCACATTGATTAATTTGCATATATTGAACTTGTGAACTTGCGATGAATCCCATTTGGTTGTGGTGTATGATCTTTTTTATGTGTTGTTGGATTCAGTTTACTAATATTTTGTTGAGAATTTTTGCATCTATATTCATCAAAGATATAGGCCTGTAATTCTCTTTTTTGGTGGTGTTTTTGGTTTTGTTATCAGGGTGATGTTGGCTTCATAGAATGTTGTTAGAAGTGTTCTCTCCTCTTGAATTTTTTGGAAGAGTTTGAGAAGGATTGGTATAGTAAGTTCTTCTTTGTGTGTTTGGTAGAATTCACCTGTGAAGCCATCTGGTCCTGGACTTTTGTTTGTAGAGAGTTTTTAAATTACAGATTCTATTTCACCTCTAGTATTCAGTCTGTTCAAGTTATCTATTTCTTCTTGATTCAATTTTGGTGGACTATACGTTTCTAGAAACTTGTCCATTTCCTCTAGGTTGTCAAATTTGTTGGCATATAATTGTTCATAGTACTCCCTATGGTTTTTTGTATTTCTACGGTATTGGTCATTATTTCCACTTTTTCATTTCTTATTTTGTTCATTTGGGTTCTCTCTCCTTTCTTCTCAGTAAGCCTGGCCAGAGGTTTGTCAGTCTTGTTTACCCTTTCAAAGAACCAGCTCTTGGTTTTATTGATTTTTTTTCTTTTTTTTTTTAATCTCTATATTATTTATTTCCTCACTTGTTCTTTATTATTTCCTTCCTTCTGCTGACTTTAGGTTTTGTTCCTCTTTTTCTAATTCTTTTAAGTGATAGGTTAGGTTGTTTGAGATTTTTCTTGTTCTTTGAGGAAGGCCTGTATCGCTATGAACTTCCCTCTAAGAACTGCTTTCACTGCATCCCATAGATTTTGTATGATTGTGTTTTTAATTGTCATTTGTCTCAAGGTATTTTTAAATTTCCTCTTTGACTTCATCATTGACAGTAAATTTCAATTTACATTGGTATCAATCAGCTTTCCTATAAACCAATCAAAAGATATATTTTAACATTTGTAGCAAATGAATTTAAAACTCAATAAATTATTTGAATCATTTAGAATAAGTTGGAAAATTCTTTTTTAAATGTGCAGATAAAGGAGCTTTATAGGTGCTGTACTTAATCATTTTCAGCCATGATATCCCATTAAACATGGAAAATTTTGCAAAGATTTGTATTCAAAATTCTCTCCCTATAACACACATTTCTCTCAAAAATAAGTTGATTTTTCACTAACTGCTAAAGTACTATTTTTATCTTTAAGGAACAAATTAAATATAAGCATTTTTTTTCTAAAAAAACTTCTGGGTAAAATACATACTTGGAACAATTGTCTTTTTGTGATGAAAAATGACTTACTCATCTTGGCCTCATCGGTCCTTGGGACCTTTGTGCACTTACTCCAGCAGCTAATGCAGCAACATTCTTTGTGGACTTCAACCCACTTCACACACATACAAGCTAACATGCCTCTCCTCCAGCCCTGGGACTCCCTTTTGGTGCTGAAGCATAAGATGCCACAGGACTGCTTGGCAGTCATGCAAAAGTCAGAGTGTGGGGGAATTAAAGCCCCACAGGCTGAACCTTTGTATTAGTTAGAGTTCTCCAGGGAAACAGAATCAATAGTATATATGCATATATAAAGTGATATTTATTATAAGATATTGGCTTGTGTGATGATGGGGCTAGGAAGTCCCACAATCTGCTATTTGCAAGCTGAAGACCTAGGAAAGCCAGTGGTGCAGTTTGAAAGCCTGAGAGCTGGAGCCCTGAGTCTGAAGTTTTGAGAGCCAGGATCGCCAAGGGCAGTAGAAGATCCATGTCCCATCTCATGTATGCATTCAGGCAGAAAGTAAATTCAACTTTTGTCTGCATTTTGTTCTTTTCAAACCCTCCACAAATCAGATGGTCCCCCCAACCCCAACACTGGTGAGGACAATCTGCTTTAATTAGTGCACCAATTCAAATCTAATCTCTTCCAGAAACACCTTCACAGAAACACCCAGAAATAATGTTTAACCAGGTGTCTGGACATCCAGTGGCTAGATACGTGGACAGATAACATTAACCATCACAATCTTTCATTAAAAGAAGGAGGCCAAAAGACTATTACTTCCTAATTTGTCTTCCCAAGGGATGATGAAGGGAGGATGAAGTCACTTATACTGTTTCATGGAAGATGATCTCATAGACTGAGCTGTGGCATTTGATACTAATGGTGACAAACTTGATAATGCAACTTTGTATTGGCTCTTTCTCATTCCCTGCCACACTCCCCTGTTCTGTCACATGACACTATAACACATAAACCTTCCCTTCAGACTCTGAACCTAATGTAATATAAATACTTTTCCCTGAGATAAGTTATGAACCTTTTATTGTATAAAATATATTCATGGTAATACTTCTTCTAATTATATACTATTTCAGATAATATAGGAGGTATAACCACCTGATCTATTCAGCCAAAAACATATAAACTGCACTACGTGGTAATATGATTTTACACAAATGTGGGTGCCAGTGTAAAATCTTCCACACTGTGGGACTCTTTCCTCAGTCATACCTCACATTCTGTAAGTAAAGTGTGAACATCTGTCAGAAGGTCTGATTTTAGTCAGATACATATATATGGATCTCCAGTAAATCCATATATTAAACATAAGTAAAGTTTAATATCTCTATCTGTATTGAGTTGACTACGCACCCCTTCTTGGGGACATACATCTCACTAGGGAGATAAGTGTTCTAGAAGTTACAATCAATGTCTCTATTGCAACAGTTACCTCCATGATAGTAGTGAAGTCATTAGTCATCTATTCCCCACAAAGAAAGAGTTATAGCCACATAGGTGGGAAAAATAATATTCAGAAATTGCCAAAATTAATTTTAATTGCTTCCTGAAATGATACAAGGCAATGCTTCTTAGAGCAGAGGATTATTTTCTTAAACAGTATTTACTAATTTCTTACTCAACATCTAAATATAAATTAATTGTTCATTTTGAGATAAATTGTTCTATCAAAGATTTTGTGTATCATCTACCACTAATTTCATATTTTAAGTATAGATATTAATTCTGAGCCTCAATTGAAAATATTTGGCATTATACCCGGACTTATTCAAATTATATCTCCTCTGATATTAGTCATCTCCTGCTCAACTCATTTATACTTTAGCATTTAAACTGATATTTTCTGTTCTATAAAAAGTAATATTATTTCACAAATTTTTAAGAATATGTGTTTAGTTCATAATAAGTTTTGCAGACATTAGGGAAAGTTTACCTCAGAAAACAGGCAAAATTCTAACAGCTACATACTGGCTAAAGATCAAAAATCACATATTAAGTAAATACTGTTGTTTAAAGTTATAATTTAAATACCAGTCATAATTAAGTATATTAAAAAGTTTGATGTTTAACTTAAATAATTGTATATCAACAGATGACATTCCAATCATAACCTCCAATTAGAAGGAATATTATGTAGATCTTTTAAAAAATGTTCATTTGTTCACTCTCATCTTTCTAGTCTAAGATGACTGCCCTATGCAGCCAGTCATAGTATTGTTTTTACAAGTAATGTACTATTCATTATAACATTTATAAAGCAAACAAACTGTTTTCAGATTAACCCTTCCAGAAAGATGGTTCATAATTAGGCCACTCTCTTAGCGTGGGTTCGCCGGAAACCATGGCCTGGTAACATCTTATGGGCTATTACTTTATCTTAGATTCCAGTTCCAAGGAAGCAAGAGTGAGAAAAATAGGGTGTGAGGCAGAGCGTGTTAGGAAGAGTGCATTACCCAGTTGCCATTGTTTGGTACTGAGCACAACTGATTGCTTGTCATAGGACTGTCTTCCAAGATATCATATAAATCACTTCTTCTCCAGACACTCTATAAAAGAAGGGAGAAGAATTTACACGCCAGCTCTTATTTCCCATTGCAAGAAGTTCTCTGCACAGGAAATTACTCTATTGCTCTCCCAAGCTGGGTCTGCCTGGGTTATGAGGGGGTCCTATAGCCTCTTATGATTCAGAGGCAACAGGGAAGTCCTGGTGTAGAAGGTGAGAGGCAAATGACACAGGCTTGAGGAGAAGTGATGTTGCATTGTAGCCCTGAGGAATTGGTTATGTGGATGCAGCAGAGCACAGCCTATAGAGAGTTCATGACAACAGCAGTGGCTGGGGTAAGACAAGAATGTTTGAGGAAATGCCAAAGAGTTATCTTATGGAGTTGCCAACTGTGTGTCTATTTTCCTCACTTTAAAAAAAAAATTCAAAAAGTAACACAGACCCAACATAGAAAAGGAATATTTTAGAAAGAAAAACGCAGCCAAAAATTACTATTTATGTTTAGTTGAATTCTCTTCCAAAATTGTAGTTTCTTTATATTGCTCACATAATGGATATCTAACTTTTTCTAAAACTATTTACTTAAGTATATAAACATACAGTCTCATGGTAAAATTTCAAAAATACAGAAAAATATAGCTACAAGTGAGAAAGCAACCTTCATTTCTCTAGCCTTCTTGCCCCAAACCCTCACCCTTGTCCAAAATAATAGTTTGGTGTAGGATTCTATCAAGCCATTTTCTATATATATACACACACACATATATACACATATATATATACACACACATATATATACATATATACACATATATTGTATAAATTATACACTTTATTTTTTAATAAGTAAGATTTTATATACATAAATAGTCTGTGACCTGCATTACTCAATTACATCTTTGATATATTTCCATGTTAGAATACCTCAAAATATGCCAATTTTTTAATAGTTTTAAAGTATTACATACTATGAATACATGTAATGAATGTAGCAGTAACGTTTTAATGAATATTTGTGAAGTTTTCATTTTTTCACCATTGCAAACAATTCTCAATGAACATTTTTGTATGTGTGTCTTTATACACATTATTTTTTAAGAGTATGGGTTCTGACAAATCCCAGGTCTCCTACTTCCTAACTCTGTGTGACCATGAACATGTGGAAAACCTCTCTGGTCCTCAGTTTTCTCGTTTGTAGAATAAACAATAGTAGTATTTACCTGATAGATAGTTGTTGTGAGAATAAGTTTGGAGCATTCAGAAAATTTCTAGCATGTTGGAAGCATCCAATTTGTGTTAGCTATTATTACATGCAAGTATTTCTGTAGATACGTTTCTTAAGTAGGGTGGATAGTTAAAGGGTATATGCATTATACCTTTGTATAGATACTGCCAAGTTACCCTACAAAAAAGCAGTACCAATTTAAACTGCCGTTAACAATATATGAGAGCGCCCAAGTCCATACATCTTGTCAGTATTGGATATTATCACTTTTAATTTTTGTCAGTGTAATGAATAAAAAAATACTTTATTCTTGCATATTCCTGATTACTGGTAAACATGATCATGTTTTCATAGCTATTAGTCATTTATACTTCTTCTGTGAATTGCTTGTTCATATCCTTTGGCCATGTTTACATTGATTTGTCTTGATCTTATTTGTTTGTGGGTCTTTTTTATATAATATAGATATTAAAAATTGATATGTATAGTGCAAATATTTCTCTTCAGTCTGGTTTGTCTTTTAAGGTTTTTTTCAATGGTTTCCTTTATCTTGCAGACATTTTAATTTTTAAAAAAATAAATTTATTTATTTATTAATTTATTAACTTTTTGGCTGCGTTGGGTCTTTGTTGCTGTGTGCGGGCTTTCTCTAGTTGCGGTGAGCGGGGGCTACTCTTGGTTGCGGTGCGTGGGCTTCTCACTGCAGTGGCTTCTCTTGTTGGGGAGCATGGGCTCTAGGTGCACAGGCTTCAGTAGTTGCAGCACGCAGGCTCAGTAGTTGTGGTTCGTGGGCTCTAGAGTGCAGGCTCAGTAGTTGTGGCACACAGGCTTAGTAGTTGTGGCACACAGGCTTAGTTGCTCCGTGGCATGTGGGATCTTCCCAGACCAGGGCTTGAACCCATGTTCCCTGCGTTGGCAGGCAGATTCTTAACCACTGCGCCACCAGGGAAGTCCCAGACATTTTAATCTTATGTGCTCAAATCTACCAACATTTCCATTATGGTTTCTGATTTCTGGGGCTGGCTTAGTGAAGATTTCCCTATGTAAAAATTATGAAAATAGTTACTTATATTTTCTTCTAATATATTTATATTCATTGGTTTTATTTAATGCTAATTTGTCTTGAAGTTTTTTGTGTGTATGGACTAAGCTTCAAGATTTTTAATTGTTTCACTGATCTATTAATATATTCACATAAACAATTCTCCACTTCTGCTTTTCCTTCACTGTTTTTTAAATTTTTTAAACAATTTTTTGTTTTTATTGAAGTATATTTGATTTACAATATTGCACTAGTTTCAAGTGTACAGCATAGTGATTCTTTTTTTTGCAGATTATATTCCATTATCAGTTATTACAAGATATTGAATATAATTCCCTGTGCTATACAGTAAACCCTTGTTGCTTATCTATTGATATTTTATGTTTAGTAGTTTGTATCTCTTTATCCCATACTCTTAATTTGTCTGTCCACACTTCCCTCTCCCCTTTGGTAACCGTAAGTTTGTCTGTGAGTCTTTCTGTTTTGTGTATAGATTTATTTATATTATTTTTTAGATTCCACATATAAGGGATATCATATAGTATCAGTCTTTGTCTGACTGATTTCACTAAGCATAATATTCTCTAGGTCCATCCATGTTGCTGCAATGGCAATATTTCATTCTTTATTATGGCTAAGTAATATCTCATTTTATATATATGTATATCTATACATACGTATGTATATATACATACGTATGTATATATACATAAGATTTATATATATATATATATATATATACACACATTTATATATATATAACACATCTTCTTAAGCCAATTGTCTGTTGATGGGCACTTGGGTGACTTCTTATTAAAATAATACATTCTCAATATAAAAAGTTTAAACAATAAGGAAAGTTGAAATAAAAACATCACTCCAGTTCCCACTGTCAACAAATTTTCATTGAGTGCCTACTTTGTACACTGAACTAGACACTGAAGATCTAGCAGTGAATAACTCCAATAAATTTTCCTGCCCTCATGGTACTTATATTCTAGAGGGTCAAAAATCATATTTAACATTGGAATAAAAATCATCCCAGACATCTCTTTACACAAATATATACAAATGAGAGAATAGTTTGATAGAGAGAAGAAGTATGTTATAATGGGATGACACAACCTGTTTCAAATAAAAATATTAAAGTTAATTTTATTGGAATTTACCAAAGGTGAAAGGTCCTAATGTGACTGAAACAATTAACATCAGATAAATGTTTCTTGATCTCCAAAAGATATTAAGGTTTTTTTTAATCACTCTAGCTTGAGGAAATATTAAAATCATTGAGTTTGAAGTCATTGTGTATTTTTTTAATTCCTTGTTTTAATTTTAGCCATTTGTTGATTGACTCCCTAATAATAAATAGAGGAAACCAGCATGCTTAAAAGCTTCCTCCTGTCTCCTTTTTATCATCTCCCAATCCTATTGGTATTTATTCCATCAGTTTGAATAATATCTACCCTCTGTCCTCTGACATAATATCCACATTGCTTAGTCTTAGTTCTATATTTAAATGGATTTAATATTCACTAGAGTCCTTTTATCACAATTTCTCCATTCCTGAGTTGTATTGTAATTTTTTCTTTTTTTTTTTCTTTTTTTTTCTTTTTTTGGTTTGGCTGGATTTATTTGAATCACAACTCTTCCCTGGGTCTCCAGCCTGCCAGCCCTACCTGCAGATTTGGACTTGCCAAACCTGCACAATTGTGTGAGCTAATTTATTTAAAAGTTCTCTCTCTTTCTCTTTTTATGTATATATCCTGTTGATTCTGTTTCTCTGGAGAATCCTGACTACTACAGTAGTAGGAATTCTTTCATTATTTTCTTCTCATAAATATTTCATGGTTATTCTCATATTCCAAATGAAATTAAAAGTTATCTTGTGAATTTCCATAAAAAATACTATTAGAATTTTTAATTGGATTACATTAAATTTGTATATTAATTTTTAAATAATTGTTACAAAAATTATTTTTTCCCTCCAGAAATAAGGCAAATCTTCCCAGTGATTCAGAGCTTTATGTATGTTGTTCCAAAAGTTTTGTAACTTTCTTAATAGAAATTATACATATTCTCTTCTTTACTTTTATTCTCAAATCATAAATATTTCAAGCATACTGTCAAATACGTAGAATAGTATAACAACCATATACTCAGAATTCAGATGTAAACAATATAAATGTATTCCCATGCTTGTTTTAAATTTTTATTTAAATAAATAAAACATTTGAATACACTTGCTACTCCTTTGGTGGTTGTCCCCAAATTCCATTTCCTTCACAACATTACTAATCACTAGTCTGAAGTTGATATTCCTTCTTACCCATATTTTTATGCTTCCTAGATAAATATGGGAGCCTAAACAATATGAAAATTAGTTTGTATGTTAAAATTTATATAAAAGGTTTGACATATTATATATATTATCCTTTTGCAACTTGTTCTTTTGATTCAAAAATACATTTTTGAGAAATATCTGTATAGATACATATAGGTCTAGTTCACTTATTTAACTTGACCTGTATCATTCTATTCTGTAAATATTAAAAAATGTATTATTTGTTCATTAAGGGACAATTAGATTGTTTGCAGTGTTTTATGATCAATGTTGCATTGTGGACCTTATGCATATCTCCTTGTACACATGTGCAAGATTTCCTGTAGGATATAAAATAGATACCCAATTTCCAGTTTTTAGGATAAGAACATGTTCAGCTTTACTATATATTGACAAATTGCTCACCAATGCAGTTTGCCAAATAGGGTTGTTATCCAACCAAGCTTAAGTCAACTCGCCCATGCAATAAAGCCAATCTACTGACACTAGATTGTGGTGAAGGAAAGTGCAACATTTATTGCAGGGCACCAAGCAAGGAGTACAAGGAGCTAGTGCTTAAAAGACCCAAACTCTCCTATGGCTTTCAGGGAAAGGTTTTTAAAGACAGGATAAGGGAGAGGGGTTGTGGGGTGCATGATCAGCTCGTGGACATTTTGATTGGTTAGTGGTGAGGTAGTCTGGAGTCAGTATCATCAGCCTTCTGGTTCCAACCCGTCTGGGGTCTAGGTGCTTGTGGGCAGCACACAGTTAAATTCTTCCACCTTGTGGGGGTTTCAGTATCTGCAAAACAGCTCAGAGGACATGGCTCAGAATATTATCTATATCCCTTGAGGGGGAACTAAAGGTCTTGCTTGACTGTTTTCCTTTCTTTCTGCATTTTCTCATTTCTCTGATTAAAATTATTTTTTGGAACTTGGGGAAGGCCTAGGAGGCTAAAGTTTTTCTGCAAACAACAGACAGGTAGAGGAAATGGGGAGAGGCAGGGTCCTGTCCTGGGAAGGCCCCGTAGGGTCCTGCTCAGTTACAAGATGGCATTTGGCTGCATGTGTAAAAGAAACTAACTATAGCAACTGATATGTTTGAAATTCTCTTTGTCTTTATTCTTGGTGACAGGATAGTTGCCACAGCTTCAGCCATCATTTTTAAGTACAAATAAGGAAGTAGAGTGGATAGGGCAGAGACAGCAAAAGTTTGCACAGAACCACCACCAAAATATTTCTCCTTATGTCTCATTGGCCAGAAAAGTTTCACACAGAGCTGCTATCTGGAAGGATGGCTGAGAGAGAGGGGAAAAGTCATGTCTGGATCAGACTAGTCGTGAGTCATCATTGGGACCCTACCTCTTTTTGTTCTGGACAATATTGTGTGTTTATTCTTTAGGAAGAAAGGGATGAATATTGGATAGGCAGTTAGCAGTGTCTGCTATAGTAGTTGCTCAAATTCATGCTTTTATTAGCGACTTTTTGGTTGTTTGATTTGGGGGTATGTATGTGTGTGTGTGTTTTACATGCTAACACTTTAAGGCTTTTTTTTTCCTAGTTAATTCGAGTTTTGTATATCTGTTCTGTGTTATAGGTAAACTCAATTGTTCACACTGGCATTTTTCTGACACTAAAATAGTTGAGCATTTTTTCATATGTTTATTAGCCATCTGGGTCTCTTCTGTGAACAGTGTTTATGTCTCTTTTGTTATTCTTCATCTGTTTGAGGAGCTCTTTATGTAGTCTAGACATGAAGTATTTTATAAATTGTATACATTGTAAATAACAAGTCTGTGACTAGTCTTTCAATTTTATTTTGATGTCTTTATTGGAACATAGATTATTAATTTAATGTTATCTAATTGTCAATATTTTCATTTTTGTGCCTGGTTTATGAAATTCTTCCCTATCCTCAAGTCATAAATTCTCCTCTATTGTTCTAAAACTTTTAAAGTTTTGCTCTTTACATTTAAATTTCATTCATCTGGGTTATATTCTCAGAAATAGTGTAAAGCAGAGATTTTATTTTTTCCAATGTAATAAACAGTTATCCCAGCATCATTTATTGAGTAGGGTTTTTTTGGTTGGTTTTTTTGGGTTTTTTTTAGCCCTGAATTGTAATGTCATGCCTGTCATATACCAAGGTCTCACATATGTGTGTCTGTTCCTATCTCTGGGTTTTGTTTTATTGGTCTATAAATTTATTCATGAAACAACAACACAGCTTTACTAATTTAACTTTAGGATATCAATATTTAGTAGGGCAATACCAGTGGCACATTTACGCATTGCATGGGAAAACATTAAGTCATTGTATAAACCATCGTACAAACAGCTGACATACAGATATTCTATTGATTTTGGTACCTTGCTCTTATATTCAGGAACTCTGCTTAACTGTCATATTAGTTCTAATTGTTTGGTTGTGGATATTATTGGATTTCTGTACAAATAATCTTCAAATAATAAATATTTGATTCTTCCTAATTCATACAACTGTTATTTCTTTCTTATTTTATTTCACTGGTTAGAAACTCCAGAGCAATGATGATTACTGGTGGAGATAATAGGTATTATTTGCTCATTCCTAATACTAATGGGAATGTTATAATGCTCAAACATTAATCCTGGGATAAACCATCCTCAACAATAATGTACTTTTTAAAATACTTGTTTGATTCAATTTTTCAACACTTTAAGATATTTGCTTCTGTAGTCATAACGGAGGTTAAGCTATCATTTTTCTTTCTCTTACTTGCTTTTCTAGTTCTGGTACCTAAAATACATTAACCCCATAAAAGCAGCTGTAGAATTTCCCTCTTTTTCTACTTTTTAAAAATTTTTCTGCACAAAAAAGGAATTTTTCTGTCCTCTGAAGTATTGGTAAAGCCTGCCTGTAAGATTTTCTGGACTTGGTGCCTTTATTTGCTATAGATTATTGTCTGCTAACTCACTTTCTCTGGTGGTTGTTTCATCAGATACAAGTTTATTCCTTTTGAGTTAATTTAGGTAATCTAAATTTTTATAGAAAATTTTCCATTTGAGTTAGTCTTAAAATTTTCTTTTATAAAATTTAACATATAATTTTCTTATGATCTTGGTATTTTAATTTGTACTATACCTGTAATTATTTTATTTCTATTCTTAATATTATTTATTAATGTCCTCTCTTTGCATTATTGGTCATTCTTTCTGATAGTCTTTTATTTTTATTACTCTTTGGGAAGATCCAGCTTTTGGTTTATTGATCAATGTACTTAGTCAAGGACCCAGTCATCTTTCTTCTTGTGGCATACAATCTTCATCATGTGGTCTCCACGGTCACCCCAAAATGGGAACAGAAAATGGAGGATGGGGCACATAATTATTTCTGTGTACCAGGACTAGAAGTGGCATAGGTCATTTCTGTCCACATCACCCCAACCCAAGTGTAAGACATCTGAGAAATGTATTTGAACTGCTGGTCTGGAAGAAAAGGAGAAAAGGAACGTTATGTGACCATTTCACTCTTAGTTCTACATGAAGAATATACTCATCTTCTCTCCAGGGAAGACAACCCAAAGTGCCTTCCAGTCAGTGCATTCTAAGTCCAAAATATCTGAGGAATGTGCAGTCTTCTCCAATACGTGACTATTTGGCTTCTCCTAAAATGGAATCCTATGAATGAAAGACAAGCTTATCTTCACCACCACTCCCAAACACACAAACACGCATCTAACATAAAATAATGGATCACAAACAGGATAACTGTGATAAAAACTCTGATCAGTATGGGGGAAAATGGAAGACATGTAGCAATACATAATGCATATCTGTCTTCAACAACAAATCTCAAATATCACTGCAGAATGGAAGAGTCTGAAAGGTCACACATCAAAAGAGTTAATATATCAGACCTAGAAGTGGCAAATGTAATTGGATATATTCCATTGGCTAAAATTCAGCTACACTGTTCTAATAAAATTATAAGAAGCCTATGGAAGGATTTTAGCTGCGCACCAAAAAAGAAGAGAAGAAAATGAATATTGATAAGCTCCAGCAGTCCTTGTCTTCACAGTGAATTGATCCTTTTATCATTAAGTAGTCAGCTTCTTTAACCCTAATAGTGATATAGCTACAAAGTGTTTCTTCTAATATCAATATTACTCTGCCAGATTTATTTTGGTTTCTTTGTGTAACCTTTTTCACCCCATTATTATCACCTCATTACTTTCAATTTGCTGAGATTATTATATTTTAGGTGTGTTTCTTGGGAAAAAAAAGTATAGCTTAAACTTAGGTTTTCAAAAATCTAGTCTGAGAATCTCTGTATTTTTCAGGTGAAGATAATCCATTTTCAGTTTTACAAGTTTGGTGCTAGGAAACAAATATCTTCAAAGGATAAAACTGTCTTTTAAGATTTATTGCAAAATAAAGACAGTTATCAGGAAAAAAACCTAGTTTACCACTTGCAGACCCTCCTTAAAAGAAATGCTAAGGTATATGGGATGTAAGAAGCAATCTCTGTGTTTTAAAAAAACGTGGTAAATATGTTGATTAATCTTATTAAGCACTGTAAAAAATGACTAATCTTAGAGTGCTTAAAAACAAGGAGGACTTAAAATACAGTATAACTAAATATAGGAGTGGGATATCAAGCTTAAAATATTTCAAAGTAGTTGACTTTGGAGGGAACAGAAGAAAAATATTTGTGGAAACTGTGGGCTACGGGAATAGGTTTGGCAACTAGTAATAAAGAGAGAAGAAAGTCACAGGAGTATTTTTGGATGAAGCACTTTCTCTAGCAGGACATGAATCAAAGTAATTCTATAGTAAGGTAAGCTAACAGCTCTGAAGAAAGAACTCAAAGCGTACAATGGCTCAAACACAATAAAACTTTATTTTTCTCACAGTAAAACCGACCAAGACAGCTGCAGGTTCCTGGGTGGAGATGAAAGGGATTCTACTCCATGCAATCATTCAGGGACCCAGGCAGAAGAAGGCTTTTCCATATCTTCCACGTTGAGCATCAACATCTATCCAGTGAGGAGGAAAGGAGAATGTTGTGCCTTTCTCAATGCATCATAGCAGGAGGCAATGATGCTGTCGCATCTCAAAGTAACATCATCAGTATGAGACGTGTCAGCATCATGAGCCTCCTGCTATGAGGCAATGAGAAGGGCACATCACTTCTGTGGTGAGCTTGCCAAAAATGCCTAATCTGAATGTAATCCTAAGGAGACGTCAGATAAACCCAAACTGAGTCACATTCTTCAAAATATGTGACTTGTACTCTTCAAAAGTGTCAAGGTCATCAAAGACAAGGATCTCTCAGATTGGAGGAGACCAAGGAGACATGACAACTAAATGTAATGTGTGATCAATTAATGACATTTTAATAAGATCTACAGATTAATTAATAGTTATTAATTTCCTGCTCTATAATCATCCTGTGATATTAACATTTGAACTATCTAGGTGAAGTAAATACAGAAATTCTTTGTAATATTTAATAATTTCTTATAATCCTGAAAATTTTTCAAAATGAAAAAAAAACTTTTAATGAATAAGCAAATTAAGTCCCATCATGCTTCCACACAGATGGACAGCTGTTGTCTGACATAAAAAGTTTTGTGAAGACCACTCAGGTGCCACTACTCTGTTTTTCATCCTATATCTAGAGTATCATTAGATTAGCTGTACCCGTGTGGTATTTTTTAATAACTAGGGTGACCCCTACCCTTTCTGGAGTGTAGCTAACACACACGTCTACCTGAGGATATAAGTGTTTAATCCCTAACAGTCCTGCAATAGCAGGCATCCAGATCACGAATCTAACGTGTTTGGAAGTTCCCACACTCTCTCAGTTATGCCTCCGGTATTCCTCTCAGACTCTTTAGTGTCTGGAGAGACAGGGAAGTCCAGTCTGCCTCCAAGCATTAGCTATAGAAGAGTGCAGTATAGAAGCTGGGTGACGTCTTGGGTTTTCTAATGCCTCAGATTCTAAGGTCGTATTGTCTCCAGCAATCTTGACTGGTCCTAATCCAGGATTATATTCAGTTAACAGAATTTTTACCTGAACTAATCAGGGTCCTTTGAGTTAAAGGACATGGAACAGTTGAGATTAGGGATAGAGTGGACCAGTGCTGTTGAGCCCAAGATGAAATGGGAACACATCGTTTTCTGTATAAGTGATACAAGCTCAGAGAGGAGGCAATAGTGAAGACTGTCAGGTGGAAAGGATGGGCCACAAGAAAAAAGTTGGCGACTTTTCTCATTTATTAAAAAAGAAAATCAGAAGTGTATTCTCTGATGGGGCACTTTGTCTAGGGTACTGAATTTAGTTAAGGTAAACTAAACTGACTAAGACCTGTAATAATTTGACCCCAAATTTATAATGGTTCAAACATAATGGAAATTTATTTCTCTCATACATAAACAGACCAAGGCGGCTGAAGATTTTTAGGTTGCATTGTGGTTTATTTGCCCCACCACAGTCATTCAGCACTTCAAACTGTAGCAGACTTTGCCTACTTCCACTTATGCCTTCCAAGATCATCCTTTAGCAAGTGAAAGAGGAAAGGAGAATGTAGGATCACATGGACCTGGTCTAAAAATGACACACCACACTTTCTTAGATTCCACTGGCTAGAATTCAGTCGTATGGACATACCTAAATGCAAGGAATGCTGGGTAGTGCTTAGTGGTTTGTCCTAGAATAAAAGGAAAAGGTCATAGTGAGCAGAGGTTGTGCCTGTGCCAAAGACTCCCATACACACATATGCTTTGTAAACAACTAAATTTTTACCATTTCTTTCTAGGCGCTATATATATATATATCAGAGTCTTTGTTCTCTAGAAGACTACAGGGATTATAGATGTTGGGATACTGGAAGCATTCTGTTTACTCCTACTCTTCCTAAGGTATAGCTTTTTTTTTATGACAGATGGGGAGGAGGTCAAAGTACAAAATATGTGTAGTCCTTAAGAGAGTTGTCCTCTCTTAGAAGAACAGACCATGAGAGGGTATTGGTGCTTGCATTGGATTGCAAGCCCCCCAAAGTTGGTTCCTCTTCACTACCTTTTTCAAATTCATCCTTCCTATCCTTCTGTAATGAACTTGGATGTTGTGTGAAGTATTTTAAGCATCATGAAATCAATGTGAAGGATTCATCCCTTGCAAGATCCATCAGATTCCCTTTGTTTTGTAGCTGCTCCTTTTGATTTCTTTCAGTTGACACTAAGAGAGACAAAGCAAAGAAATTCATGCAAAGAAATTTCTATGAAAATGCAAACCCTTCACCACTTTTGGAAAGAAGATGAATACAATTTTTTAATAATGCTAACCTCCAAGCATTATCCTTATAAACGAAATACAGCGTGCTATAGTAAGAATACAGGCAAATTATGGGCTGTCTATATATTAAGATACTAAATGGAAACAAATTCATTTTTGCAACTATAGCCACTCTGTCTTGACTGTTCCATTCTTCAATCCAAAAGTGTATGGGATTCCAAAAGTGTATTGGATTCAGAATTAGAAGACTCAGTTCTAGTTCCTGTTCTGCCACTTAGTAACTTGAATTTTGGCAACCTAATTTCTCTATATAATGTATTCATCTGTAAAATGGGGATAACAAGAACTGCTTTGCCTCACCAGGATGTTATGAAGTAGAAATGAAATACAATATACGACAATTTTATAAATCACTATACAGATTACATTTTTACATGATCACTAATGGTCTTAGGATCAGAGTGACAAGGATCTGATCCAGGGTGTTTTCTTATTTCTGACATTACCTCATGCTCTTGGCCATGGTTGTTGACCTTCAGGGCATTGTGCCAGAGATACCTTTTTGTGTTTTTATTCCGTTCCTGGTTTCCTGCTAGGATGTGTTTTTTTACTTCTGTTTTTTAAGCAAAATTTCATTCTTTAGCAAATGCACTTCAGTTGATTGTAGTTTTTATTTTTATACTACCAGAGCTCTGTCATTTGTAAATCTATTTTATTAAATTTAAAAATCAACTCATTTCAAAATGATTAAATAATTTTAAAAGACTAATAGAAATACTCCAAAGGTTTTGCAAAAAAAAAAGGAAATCCATTGCTGCATCTTAATTACAAAAAATTTTTGACAAAATTTGGTTAATATGAAAAGAAAATATTATAATGAAGGAAATGACTAAATTTCATATGATCAATGGTAATACATAAAAATATGTACGTATATCTAATTATTTATTATAAGGAAAAAAATATATGAAAAAGCAGTAAGTTTTCCATGCCCACAAATGTTCCTTTATTTTCAGATCACTGCTGCAAAGTTACTGGTTTACTCAGACTTTCCCTAGGAAACAGTCACCATCTGCCTGATTAGTCTGTTTCCTTGGTATCCTGCCCATTCTAGCTATTTAAGTTTCTGCTCTATTTCGAGAAATGTACTCATTAGGATGGTCACATCTGTTATCATTTGAAAAGAAGTACACATATTCAAAAAACATATAATAGAGTCTTGATATTTTATTAACTATAAACAGGAAAATCTCCTTTCAACTATCTTACCTTTAAGTGCTAACAAAGGATGACATGATCTCTAAGGTCCCTCTCTCAAATTCCATGAATCTGAAATAAAAAAGGAGTGCTCAAATAGTAAAATGACAACTTATACATTTTCATTACGTACATATTTATAAGCACATTAAAAAATATCATCTATTAAAGTTATTTGACTGAATACTAGCAGAGAATAACATGTAAAACATTTATATTGGCCTATTCTGATGACAATTTATATCTGCTTATCTCCTAAAGCTTCTGAAATGGTAACATACTAGTATCTTACATATATATATATATATATATATATATATCCTAAACTTTCTAGAAATGTATGCTTCACATGCTTCATGTGATATGATATTTTTATATTGTTTTCCTCTAATGTGTCCCATGTAATTGGTCACATAGTAAATATCTGACTCTTAGTTAGAATTCTTAGATGACCTTCCAAGATTCCCGGCCCCTGATGTACACATATCTTCTTCCACTTATTCAGTCAAAAACCATGTGTTGGTTTGAAGGGATTTTACAGATGTAATTAATGTCCCAAATCAATTGACTTTAAGATAGGGAAACCACCCTGGTGGGCTGGACCTGATCATATGAGTCTTTAATAACAGAGTTTTCTCTGCTGATCACAGAAGAGGAAGTCAGAGAGACACATTTTTACTGGTCTACAAGATGGCAAAAGCCAGCTGTGCATAAGGCCATGTAGCAGGGAATGGTGGGCAGCTTCTAGGAGCTAAGAGCAGCCCACAGCTGAAGGCCAGCAAGAAAGCAGGGTCCTCAGTCCTGCCACCACAAGGGGTTGAATTCTGTCAACAACCTGAATGAGCTTGGATGGGAACCTGAGCCCCAGATATGAAGTGCAGGCTCAGGCAACACCTTGACTTCAGCCCAGTGAGACCCTAAGCAGAGAATCCTGTCATGTCGTGCCTGGACTTCTGACCTACAGAACTTACAAGTTCCCTTTGATCTGGCCACTCTTATGACCTCCTTTTTTTTTTTAATCAAGAAAGAAGATCTACCACCCTTGGCAGATATATTTTGAGCAACTTTATATGTAGTAATTGGGAAGAAAAGTCAAAGAACATGTTATGAAAGTGACAGCATGGTACAATGAAAAACATTAATAAAACATCAAGGCAGAAAGAAGAGTTGCTAAACAACATTCTGATAGGGGTATGTTTCCCCTTGTCTTGGCCACTGATTACGAGAAGATTTTCTTAATTGAATTATTTAAATATAACAATACCTGGTTGAGTTCTTTAACTGTGATGTTTTTTGTTTTTTGTTTTTTTGGCTGTGTTGGGTCTTCGTTGCTGTGCACAGGCTTTCTCTAGTTGTGGTGAGCGGGGGCTACTCTTCGTTGTGGTGTACAGGCTTCTCATTGCAGTGGCTTCTCTTGTTGCAGATCATGGGCTCTAGGCTGCACAGGCTTCAGTAGTTGTGGCACACGGGCTCAGTAGTTGTGGCTCGCAGGCTCTAGAGCACAGGCTCAGTAGTTGTGGTGCGTGGGCTTAGTTGCTCCTTGGCATGTGGGATTTTCCTGGACCAGGGATGGAACCCGTGTCCCCCTGCATTGGCAGGTGGATTCCTAACCACTGCACCATCAGGGAAGTCCTACCTGTGATTGTTTTAAAGGAAAAAAAGATTTGTTAAGGATTTCTATTCTATACAGAATAATACTTATATTCCATTAAACAGTTAATATAAGTGTATATATATATATATATATATATACTTTATTTAACAGTATATATATATATGAATAAAGCATATTGACTATAAAGGCTAGTCAATGGGGTCCTCATCAATAAAATACTGAAAGCTATCATTAAGGACAGGTAAAAAATAAATTTTGTTCTGGTCTCTAAATTTCTCTTTTTGTACCATTGGTCTTCCATTGTTTCACTTTCAGTTAACTTCCTATCTTGATCCTATCTTTCATTATACAGAAATACAAACTGCTCTGGTTTTATTAGAATAAGTTCAATAGTTGAAGAAAGAGTGTTTGGGGTGTAACCGGAGCTGTTATTCAGTTATTTATGCTCTATTTAACAATATCTGTTCTGATCGGTTGCCATCCATGCATTACTAGTAGTTAAATATATTGACTGCAGTTACTTGGATATTAGTACCTTCAAATAAGCCTGGCCTAAAAAGGTAAGTTATGAAAATAATATGACATACATGAAAGTACTTTGAAAAAAGTTAAAAATATCATGTAAAACAAGATATTACTATTATTGCATTTAAATGTATTATGTTGTCCCATAGTACCAGAAAACGTACTTACCTTTCACTTTGTGGAAGTCTAGGATTAAAACAGCCTTGCTTTAGAGATTCGGAAATGGAACTAAAATATCCCTGTCATGATATCAGAACAAAGTGGACATAAAGGCAAGAAGTATTGTTAGAGATAAAGAGGAAATTTTATAACAATAAAGGGGTTCATCCACCGGAAAAATACCATAATTCTAAATCTGTATGCACCTAAGAATATATATTTAAAATATATGCAGCAAAAATTGACAAATCTCAGAGGAGAAATATACAAAGCCACAAACATAATAGGATACTAATAAAACTCTCTCAAGAGTCAATAAAAAGAGAAGATAGACTATCACTGTGGGTATAGAAAATTTAAACAACACAATGAACAAATTTGAGCTAATCAGCATAGATAGAGCACTGCATCCAACAATGTCAGAATACAAATTCTTTTCAAGTGCCTATGAAATAAAATAAATAAAAGGCACAAAGATCATGAATAAATAAAACTGCCATTGTTTGCAGATATGATTGTGTACACAGAATATCCAAAAGACAACATACCAAAATTAATCTCAGATGAATTGTAGAGCTAAATGTGAAAGATAAATTATAAAGCTTCTAGAAGAAAACATAGAAGAATATCTTCATGTCTTTGGAGTAGGCAAAGGTTTCTTAAATGGGACACAAAAGATGATAAACTAAAAGGAAAAAAGATGTTTGGCCGTCTTTAAAGCCTAAAATTTTTATTTACCAAAAGACACCATTAAGAAACTAAAAAGGCAAGCTATAGCATGGAAAAATATATTTGCTGTTTATATGTTTAACAAATACCTCATATCTAGAATACATAAAGAACGTATACAAATAAAAAAGAAAATGATAATCCAATTGGTAACTGAGCAAAAGACTTAATAAAGCACTTCACCAAAAATAGCCAATAAAATGTGAAGAAGGTAAACAACTTAAATATTTGTCAGGGTAATGCAAATTAAAACCATAAAGTGACAACACTCTGTGTCACCAACATTGTTAAAATTACAAAGAGACAATATCAAGTGCTGGTGAGGATGCAGAACAACTGGAACACATACATGCTGTTAAGAGTGTAAACTGGAGCAACCACTTTAGAAATGTTTGGCAGCATCTACTAAAGCTGAATATATGCATACCATATGTTCTAGGAATTTCACATCTTGGCATAAACTCAACAGAAATGTATATACATGTTCAACAAAAGACATGGGTAAAATGTAACATCACTATCTATAATAGCCAGAAACTGGAAACAAGCCAAATGTCCATCTACAGTGGAATCCATAATTGTATGTTCATACCATAGAATAATATATGGCAATAAAAATGAATGAACTACAACTACAACAACATAAATGAATATCACAAACAAAATGCTGAGTAAAATAATCCAGATATTAAAGAGAATATACTCTATGATTCTATTGATACAAGTGTAAAACAGGCAAAATGAATCTGTGATGTTGCATTCAAGTTAGTGGTTACCACTGGGATAAAGGGTGTAGGAACTGGAAAGGGGTTTCTAAGATTCTATCATTATTCTATTTATTGACCTTGTCACAGGTTACTTGGGAGTGCTCATTCTGTGAAAGTCAACTGAGCAGTACAGTTATTTGTATACTTCTATGCATATGTTATATGTCAGTAATATTTTATTAAAAAGCAAAACTAAAGCACCATCCGTCTCACCAGCAAAAAAACCTCAACAGAATAGCACTTCACTTACCTGTCTCTATGTACCTGAAAATGTAGATTAACTGAAAATTAAACTTAAAATCTTGTTAAGCTGGGAAATGCAAATCAAAACCACAATAAGATATCATTCTCACACCAGTCAGAATGGTTATCATCAAAAAGAACCCAAAGAACAAATGTTGGTGAGGGTGTGGAGAAAAAAGAACCTTCATACACTACTGGTGGGGGGAATGTAAATTGATGCAGCCACTGCGGGAAAAACATTATGGAGGTTTCTCAAAAAACTAAAAATAGAACTATGTGTAACCATGCAATTCCACTCCTGAGTATATATCCCCAAAAAACAAAACAAAACAAAAAAAACCCACTAATTTAAAAAGATACACATACCCCAGTGTTCATAGCAGCATTATTTACAATTGCCAAAATATGGAAGCAATCTAAGTGTCCAACAGATGAATGGATAAAGAAGATGTGGTACATATATACAATGGACTACTACTCAGCCATTAAAAAAGAATGAAACTTTGCCATTTGTAACATGGATGGACTTGGAGGGCATTATGCTAAGTGAAATAAGCCAGACAGAGGAATACAAATACTGTATGATATCCCTTACATGTGGAATCTAAAAAATAAAACAAACTAGTGAATATAACAAAAAAGAAACAGACCCACAGATATAGAGAACAAACTAGTGGTTACCAGTGGGGAGAGGAGAGCAGCGAGGGGAAATATAGTGGTAGGGGATTAAGAGGTACAAACTGTTAGGTATAAAATAAGCTACAAGGATATGTCGTACAACACAGGGAATATAGCCAATATTTTATAATAACTATAAATGGAGTATAACCTTTAAAAATGGTGAGTCACTATATTGTACACCTGTAACTTATATAATATTGTACAACTATATACTTCAATAAAAAATAAAAATAATAAAAAATTAAAATATACTCAATAACTATTAGAAAATTGTTTAAAAGATTGTTAAGCCTATTGCTAAAACTTCAGATAAAACTATATAAGCACTAAATATTCATTTGAAATCAAAAAGCATGCTACTGATCTATAGATATTACACATATACACACAAACATTTTCACTCCTTTGTAGTACCAAAGATGATTGTTTATAACTAATTAATATCTGGACATTAATTTATACTTTAAACATGTGACTAAAGGTATTATCAATCAAATTATGTGATTAACAAATATTGAGGAGAAGGTTATGGTTTGTCGGTGATAATTAATCTTCTAATAGGATGTTCTAAAAAATTAAAATGATAGTAATCCAGAGGCAATTCAACTACTAATCTATGCCAGAGGCCATAAAGTCTAAGGTTTGGATAATTAAGGACAAAGAAATATATAAACTGGGGTAATCAGTGCCCCAAAATTTCAAAAGTAGGATAATGATACTAACATTTAATATGCAAGATAAAGAAGCTGGTGGATTATAATAGGGTTATAGGTCCTGTGTTAGTTTTCTATTATTGCATAACGAATTGTCACAAATTTTGTAGCTTAAAAAAGGCACAAACTTTTTGTCATGGTTTCCGTGGGTCAGAAGTCAAGGTATGAGTTAACTGCATCCTCAACTCAAGCTCTCACCTGGGTGTCAGATGGAGTTCTGATCACATATAAAGCTCTGGAATCCTCTTCCAAGCTCACTGGTTATTGGCAGAATTCATTTTCTTGCCATTGCAGGACCGAGTTCCCTGCTTTTTTGCTGGCTGTCAGCTGGGACCTGTTCTCAGCTTCTAGAGGCTGCCCACCGTTCCCTACCACATGGTTGTCTCCACAATATGGCAAATCTTCAAGGTCAGAAGGAGAATTTGTCCCTTCAGTCAGCTTAGGTGGAGTCGTATATAATATAACCTAATCAAGGGAGTAAATATCTTGTCATATTCATAGGTCCTGCCCATACTCGAGAGGAGGGTCTGTATACCAGGGAGAGTGGATCCTAAGGTTCGTTTTAGAATCCTGCTTACATAGGCGCACATTAATCACATATGAATTTCCAATATAAGGAGCAAATTTAATAAGCCACTCTGTCATGATGTGAAGATTAGAAAAGAATGTGAGAGACATATTTAAAGAAGGAGGAAGAGGAGGAGAAACAGTGATGGCTCAAAGTTAAAAACTACATAGATAAAACAACGCAAGCATAAAATGATATAAATTGAACATTATTGTCCTAAAGTACAGTATACAATTTTAAAATGAAAAGAAACCCATTTGGGTTACCAATATTTGTACTTTTTACCCTAAAATAGTTCGTTTTAAGAGAAGTAGCCCATACAAGGATGTTTTTTAATTTTTTTAATATCTTACAAAAAGAATAATTCTAGAGATCATTCACAAAAAAATAGGACGAATTTTGTTGTAGCTAACATATCTGTGAAACATAAACTGTCATTGAATTTGTTTAATAACTACAAGCATTTACACATATCTTAAATTGTAGTCAACATTTCTAAAATAAAATGCAACATTTTCTTCCCTGAAACTCCTGTTCCTTCCTAATTTATCTATTTCCATTCATGGCATCACCATCCTCCCAGTCACTAATAATAGAAACTTCAAAGTTATCTTCCATGCCCTTCCCTACCTTATCCCCATAACAAATAGAGTCAGTACGTTATATCATTCCCCTCATTCATTAAATAAACATTTACCAAGGACCTGCTGTCTTTAGGCACCATGCCAGGCATCAAAATTGGCACAATGAGTAAGTCATAACTCCTGCTACTAGGACCTCAGGGCCCAGTATAGTGGTTTTACAATGTTTCCTTTAATTCCCATTGTCCCTGCGCCTGATTTATGTCAAAAACCTCCAGACTAGTTGCCTTGCCTCTAAATTCTCCTTTTATCTAGTTTGCTCTGCATACTGCTGCCAGATGAATCATTCATTCATTCAGTGACCCCTCTGTTAGGCACCTGTCTAAATGCGAAGACTACAGCAGTGAAGAAGACAGACAAAGTCCCTGCCCTCAGGGAGCATATGTTCTAGCAAGTAGGAGGATACATATGTAAAAGAGTGTATCATTTAATATCAGAGAGCCACAATTACTCTATAGGGTCTCCTTCACTGTGTCACCCCATCTCAATCTTCATTTGCTTTTAATGCTTAAAAAATAAGTCCTTAACTTTTAGGACCTTCCTCAATGTGCTTTTTCCTCCTTTTCACTGCTCCTTTTTACAAATCATCCCCTTTAGTTAGGCTAGCCTTCTGACTTCATTTTACAGTTTACAAGCCCATGCCTACATTTCCTCCCTCTCTTCTGGCTTCCTTCTTCCCTCTACCTAATTCTACCTAAACATTCTCTCATTCATTACAAAATCTTTCCTGACTGATTCAACTCAAGGTGCTTTCCCTCTTCTGACCTACCCATAGTATTAAAGCTCATATTTTCTGGTAATATTGTTAGTTGCTTTTTTGCAGGTATATATGTTTCATATTTCCACCAGGTCTCCATCTCCTTTAGGGTAAGAACTGTTTCTTTTGTGTCTCAGAATCTTCAACACTAATTTTGTTGAAGATACAAATGAACATTTCTGTCTTTCAGAATTAATCTCCTATCAAATACATAGTCCCTTTAGACAGTAGTCATTGTCAGATAATTAAATCATTTATATATAATTTTTCCTCACAAAAATGGAGGGGTACTTCATGTAAAGAAAACAATTACAATCACTAATACAAAAATAAGAAATTTGTGGGAAAAAAGTCTTGAAAAATTCCTATAGAAAGTCTATAAAAATAACAAGACCTCTGTGTCCAACCTATTTTTTGTATTCCCCAGAGTGCATTCTTTCCAGAATTTTGTCATCTCCAAAGCACCATCACTTTGACACCCTAGTCACTCACCCCATAATAACTAGCTATATTGAGCACTAACTATGCTCCAGACACTGTTCTAAGCATTTTATGAATAGTCTTCAAATCTTACACTTATCCTAAGATATCCACTATTACCGCCAAGTCACATAAAGACAGACTTCTGTTACCAGCAATATGGCAATCTATATCTGAAAAACCTCCAAACGAACACACCAAAAAATGCTTGATAAAATATAAGAAACCTCCTTTTAAACACATAACTGAGCTTGCAACAAAGTAGAGGAAATCCCTAGAGGTCAAACGTGAAGAGAAAACTAAAAACTATAGCTCAAAGTGTGAACTGATGGTGGGGTTGTCTGAGGGAGGACACAGGA
The DNA here is from genome assembly GCF_949987515.2 of Delphinus delphis. Classification (NCBI taxonomy): domain Eukaryota; kingdom Metazoa; phylum Chordata; class Mammalia; order Artiodactyla; family Delphinidae; genus Delphinus; species Delphinus delphis. The sequence continues at coordinate 103,814,211 of NC_082685.1, read as the reverse complement.
ATGGTTCTCACTCACTATAACATAGATATGGGGGGGACAAGGATTGGGCCAGGCAGGGTTGGGGGTTAGAACTGATCCTCTGCAAAAAGATGGACTCACGGCCATCCAGGGAAAGGGTGATGTAGAAAAAATTAACCCAGTAACACTAAGAGACAGAAAAGCATGTCATCTCCCTGCATTCTGCTTGAGAAAATAGCCTCCCCAGAATTTACCTCAGAATAGCACTCAGATTTGAGATTAGAATTTTTACTCTCTGTAGGGCCTGGAAAACTTTAAGCCAAGAAATTCCCAGCCTCAGTGCCAACTCCCTGCCTCTTATTTGTCTAAGGTCCACTCTCCTCTCCCTGTGTGTCCATTAATATCAAAGCTAATAATACTCATAGGGGGACTTGCAGAAGCAAACACCGAATCAGTCTATAAAATTTCTCTATCCTTGGTAATATTCTTTGCTTGGAATCTATTTTATCTGGTATTAACATAGCCACTCCAACCTTCTTTCCTTTGGTTAGTGTTAGCATTGTATACATTTTTTTCTGTCCTTTTACCTTAAAACTGTCTTGTTATTTAAAGTGGGCTTTTTGTAGATAGTGCATAGTTAGGTCTTGCTTTTTATCCAATCTGTCAATCTCTGCCTTTTATTGTAATTAGGTTTCTTAGAGTTGAGGAGACTCTACAGGTCTCTAGAACTCTCTCTCTATGCAGCTCTCTCCTCGATACTGTGCTGTATAAATTCCAGTCTCCTTGGCCTTTCACATTCCCAGTTCCACCTCTTTACCTCAAAAAACTGCCAGGCTCCTCTTGTATGACCTTTCTCTGGAAGCCTTCTTAATTGTGGAGCTCACCTCATTCATTTCCTATCTCTCAGAGGTCATTGTCTTTGTTCTTAATGTCTGTTGTCTTTAAAAACTGTTGCTCCATATATTTTGTCCAGAATTTTAGTTGTTTCAGGCAGGAGGATAAATATAGTCCCTGTTACTTCATCTTGCCTACATGTAAAAATACAAACTATTCTAGAAGCATAAGCATAGATATGGGGGGGACAAGGATTGGGCCAGGCAGGGTGTATCCATGGTAGAAGGACACACCATGTAGGATTACCACAAATAAAGTTCTCATTACGATGCACTCACAATCCAAAATTACAAAACACATGAGGAAATAATCCATCATGTGTTAGTCAACACACACAAGAAATAGCATGCTTATATCCCAACAACTTTAGAAAGTAGAATTATTAGATATTGACTACAACTTAAGTATGTTTCAAATAATTCATGATTTTTTTAAGTAGAAAAAATGACATTCTCAAACCGTATCAGGCAATTTTGAAAAAATACCAAGTGGAACTTCTAGAACTAAAAAATATAGTAATTTTAGTTATATATATAGAAATAGAAGTTTGTTAAGTTTGATTTGCTTAAAATCATCCTACTTGTATATGGTGAATCTGAAAACAATGCCTGTGATCTTTTTATTATACTGAATCCTGAGTTTAGTGGGAAAATGAGTGAGCAAAGAGGGCTTTCCATATATAATGTCTCCTTCCAGTCTTTTGATTTTATATTAACTAATATTTGAGTCATTGATAATGAAATTAACATAACAATGGTGGCCTTAAAAAGCAGCATTAACACACGTGCTTTAGGCTAATATGAGTGAAGCTCATTTTATAGAACTGAAACTTGAATAAAACTGGGACTACCTTATTTCAACTTCAGACCCATATCAACTTGGAAACACATCCAAAATAAATGTAGATGTAACTCTAAAAGCAAATTATGCATATTCTGATCACCCTTCAAAGGTTCATTATAACCTTCTTTACACATGTTGCTTTCCCCCAAACTACTTTCTCTGCCTAATAAAATGAAACAAGCAACAATAACAAAACACAACTCTGCTCCCCTCCGTATTGTTTTCTCTCCTGTCTATTCCTTCATTATGATGCCATTTCTTTATTATATAAAATCTTATTCCAGTTCCTCTCATTTACATCTTTGTGACATACTTGAAAACAATTTTGATGTTTACTTTTTGATTTTACTTGGTCCCTTCTACCCCACTGTCTCCCTTTTTTTTGTTGTTTTCTTAGATAGAGATGAAAATAAACATTATTTAGCTTTTGCTTTGAATCACGCACAGGAGGGATTTGGCTTAGCAACAAACCATACCACATTCAATAACCCTTGCCTCTTGTTCTTTTAATTAACATTTTTGCAGAAGTGAATCCTGGTAAAAATGAAGCTATATGATTAGAAAAATTTGAGTGAGAATTCACTACAAGCGTGGCTTTAATGTACATCATGCTATCTGTCTTAGCTCATTTCAAATCAAAGAGTATTTGAATCTTAGAATTGAAATGGAACTTAGAGGATATATATATATATGTGTGTGTGTGTGTGTGTGTGTGTGTTAATTGCTTTATTTATTTTGGTTCTTAACTAATCTAAATGCCATGCTGATTTTATTTTAGATTCTCAATTTGCCTTAACGAGTCAAATGTATAGTGAAGAGAAAGACCTAAAAGAAATAATAAGTAGCTACAAAACTATGACATAATGTCCTGAAAGTTGGGGTGTGATATTGACTCATAGCATCTAGTCAGTCATACTGATGGAGTGTTGTAATGTAACCTCAGTGTAATGAAAAGACCTTGTGTTTTCAAGAACGTTTGGTAGATGTCTTCAGATCCATTTTGTACTGTCCTCCTTTCAGGCTTTTCCTTCTTCTGGGCTGGGCAAGTGTTATTTCCAAATGCTTGGGAAATGATAAATTTTTTTTTTTTTTTTTTTTTTTTTTTTTTGCGGTACGCGGGCCTCTCACTGTTGTGGCCTCTACCGTTGCGGAGCACAGGCTCCGGACGCGCAGGCTCAGCGGCCATGGCTCACCGGCCCAGCCGCTCTGCGGCATGTGGGATCTTCCCAGACCGGGGCACGAACCCGTGTCCCCTGCATCGGCAGGCGGACTCTCAACCACTGCGCCACCAGGGAAGCCCGATAATTTTTTTATTTCAGTTGTTGGTTGATATGAGTGCATCTCTCTGAGGTGAGCCCTTCTCAGCTCTTGCTGGAACCGCCTCCCCCATTGTTCTAAGGATCTTTATACAAAGTGAGTTATAAATGACTAATCGAAGTTTAAAATGTTACAGTTTTTTATTCTATTTCTATGGAACTTTTCAGTTGTACATCAAAGTAGAATGAATAGGATGATAAACCTCCAAGTACCATCATCACCTAGCTTCAACAAGTATTCACGTTTTGCCAATTTTATAAAAAATTATGTTTTCTCAAATCTATTTATAAAGATGCATAATATTTTAAAGGATCTCTTCCTATAATCTATGTGCCTAACTTAGATCAAAACTGTAAATGGGGGGCTTCCCTGGTGGCGCAGTGGTTGAGAGTCCGCCTGCCGATGCAGGGGACACGGGTTCGTGCCCTGGTCCGGGAAGATCCCACATGCCACGTAGCGGGTGGGCCTGTGAGCCATGGCCGCTGGGCCTGCGCGTCCGGAGCCTGTGCCCCGCAACGGGAGAGGCCACAACAGTGAGAGGCCCGCGAAAAACAAAACAAAACAAAACAAAACTGTAAATGGTTGTATTCCATCTGTAAAGAGAATCGTGATCCACTCAGAGGAAAAGGGGATGCATGAAGCATATCTCCACTACAGAAAGCAGTGAGTGATTCCTTCTTTTGTTAAAAAATACAGTGTTTAACTACAAAAAGCCCCTGTTTAATTTTCAAAAAGTGCAGTGCCAGAAATCCTTTTGACACACACAAAAATTTTCAACAAAATTTTGGATAAATCAATATATTTCACATATATTTATGGAAGTTTCTCTTTTCCTCCTTGGTATTTTCACTCTAAAGTGGATGTTTGTATGAGGTGGAAGAAGGAAGAGGCATTTTGAGAAGGTCGATTTTGATCTCCCATTATCCAAACTTTTAAATATAATAAAAGCTTTCCCGAATGCCAAAGATAATTATAATATGAGAGGCTTATTGGTACTTCCTCTTTTTAATAATACCTCACTCTGAGAATCAAAGATGTTTTTAAAGCAGCGTAGGTGTGTAATGGGAGAAAAAGCAGACAGTAATAAGTGCAGAAAAAGGAGGAAGTTATATTTAGAGAGAGAGAGAGAAAAAAAAGGTGGATGACTACTTCACTCCTTATTCCAAAACAAATTCCAGATGAATTAAAGATTTGAACAACACAGAAACTGAAACCATAAAAGCACCGGAAGATAACTTGGGAGAATTTCTAAAAATAGTCTTATAATGAAGGAGGTTTTTTTAACAATGACAAAAATCTAGAAGCCATAAAGAAACCCATATGGATCACGAGGCTCTGTTTAGTTGTAAGGGTGTGTGGGAATTAAGTTTCTGTCAAATGGGAACAGGGTTGTTAAAGACTGCTTGGAGCAGTTAGGATTCATTGCTCAAGAGGGCTCATTGCTCTTCTGAAGAATTCATGATTCAGTTAGCAGGAAAGGAGGTGGGAAGAGGTTTGTGGATAAATAACTAACAGGATCTGCCATAATCACTGTGTCCATTCCCTGCAGAATCCTTAAATTTTGTCATAATATTTCCTGATCTTATCTTCTCCTAATATTTTAATTACAGAGGTAAAAATAAATGCTACTGTATCAAAAAATTAATCAAAAATATAAGTTATAAAATATGTGCTATGATAGAATATGAGACTAACATAAAAGTTTTAGATAAGTACTAATGTTATAACATGGAACAATGGAAGTCTTAATTAAAGAAAATATATTTACCTAGTCTGTATAAAATGAAAGAAAATGTTAATATTTTATCAACTTAACCAAAAAAGAAAAATTTCAAATCAATTTAAAAATAAAAATACTTACTATAAGGAAGAGCAAATTGTTTCAGATCAAAATGAATTACAGAAAAGTAATTCCTTTAATAAATCTCAGAACTCTTCTTCACATCAGATGAATAATATAATATGAAACTTTTATAGCTGAAAAATATAGAAAAGAAAACAAGTATAACCATATAATCTTCCAATAATTATTTAACTAGTTAAATTTATTCCTGTGATGTTATAATGATTGGTTTAGTAGAACATTTTATAAAGCTAAATATATTTACATCATCTAAGAACAAAGATTATATAAGCAGCATATTGTCCATGACTTCAGTCAGAAAGCTCAGGAAATAAGCTCATCAATATATAATGCATTTAAGAAACTTCAGGCCAAAATCATCTCATGGTTTGGTTAATGCCAAGTCTTAAAATTCTGTTTATTTTACTTGAAGAAAGCACAATTTTAAACAAATCAGACTATGTGAATAAGTCATAAATTTTTAACTACTAGGAAAATAACATGGCACTGTATTTTTCAACCTACTATGTTTGTTTTGATTTTTCAGCAAAAAAATTCTTGAGATTTTCTGGTTTGTTCAAGCATTCCAAAAAGTATAGAAATTTAATGGATATCCTTTTTATTAGGTAAGACATAAAAAGTATTTATACCAAATATCAAAGTACAAATTCAGAAACCCTCAATAGCTTTAGGACTTATTAATAAACAAAGTGAATGGAGATATGGCAAAATTGAAAACATAAAATCAGTTTGAAAACCAAGGTCTAAAAGAACAAAACAATCTAGATTCCAAACAAAAATTAATTATCTATGGTATCTATTACGATTGCTCAAAATCTGTAGAAAATTAATGCATCTTGACCTACCAATGGCTCTGTAGACAGTTATGTAGATAAATCAGACTTTAAAGCCTTTTCATTCTTCAATAATCTTCATAATCTTATGGAAGATATTTTTTGTTATTCTATATGGTAACAAAAGCTCATTTATAATTCAGATTTTAGGCTATATAAAGTTGCAGCATTCTCAATCCATTAACATAATCCTAAATCACCATTACTTTTCACTATATTTGATTCTCTTCATTATAAGCCCATCACCTTTATCAGTCAACTTTGCTTCAAGAACAAATGATCCTAGTAATCTGTTACTTAAAATAACAATGGCTTATTTCTTGCTCACATTACATGTTGGCCAACAAGTTTGCCTGTAGTTATACTCCATGTATATTTTCTTATTCATATTCTGGGACCTCGACTGGAGGAACAGTCTCTGGGTAGAACACTCTGTTCTTATTGGCAATGAGAAAGAGCAAGATTGTTGGCAGAAATATCCAGTGGTATGTGTCGCTTCTGTTTACACATCATTGGCCAAGGCAAATCACATGACCAAACCTGACAGTGGGTCAGGAAACTATACTTCACTGAGCAGGGGGCACTGCAAGTCCCAGGGCAATGAGTAGGGACACATAATCCCTCTTACAGATAAGCAGGGAGCAACTCAGGAGGAATATAATCTACCAGTCCTATCCTCTTAGGCTTAATATATTGGAGTCATTAAAAAAAAAGGAAAAGAAAAGCCTTTGTCTTCTTTGCTTCTCACACCCAGTCAGTTACAAACTCTCTTTAATTCTTCCCCTGGAGTATTGCTTGATTCGGAGATCATCCTAACAAGGATCTATAATCCAAGACAAGTTAGAGAATACTAAATGGGAGCATGGTTGCTTTGAATGGACTCCAACAAATAGCTTCATAAAAATTACATCTTGGTCTACTGAAAGAATTTACAGATGTGATAATGGATTCCCTGATAAGCTGAATGAGTTGTTGTAATGATTACAAGAGAAACCAGAAGATAGATGTTGGATATATGTTCTGATTAGAAGAGTACTGTAGTATAGGGTGACTTGGCAAGTAGTTTAAACTTGGGAGCTTTGGTTTTCTTATTTACTTAATGGGAATAGTATTATTTCCATAAGTTCACTGACAGGATTAAATGAGATGAGATGTAATACAGAGTAGAATTTTAAAATATTAGCTCTTCCCTCTATTAAAAAAAAAAAGTTTCCAGAAATGCGTAATAAATATATCAGTGCCTAACAAAACTTTAGAAAACATCATTAACCAATTGTCTTGAGTTTAGAATGAAAACAATGATTAGTTATGTTCACCAAGAAGAAATTCATAACAAAATATATGAAGCTCTCCTTTGTTTTATTTTGGTTTTTTTTTTGATAAAGTTATTAAATTGATAGATGGAAAAATGCTATAGACATTCTTTTTGAAATTAAAAGGTATTTTTCAAAATCACTTGTAATATACATAGAAATAAGATAAAGGTAGGTTAAGAGGATTTATTGCTTGTTGAAAAAATACTCCTAAATAGTATTTAAAAATGGATTCATGTCCACACAGAGAGGTTTCTGCTTTGTAGTCTTTCATTGTATTATTGATTTGGATTTGAGTGATGATATACATGATTTGCTTTTCACATATTTGGACACTGTTCCTGCCATAGTTCTCCAGAGAAACAGAACTAATATAAAATAGAAAGATGATAGTTATATAGATAGATAAATAGATAGATAGAAAGATAGATAAATAGACCTAGATATCTATCTATATCTCTCCAAAGAGATCTCTCTATAAATCTGTATTTATCTCTATCTATATAAGATATATGATGTGATATGATATATATGATGTATATATGTGTGTGTGTGTGTGTGTATATATCTATCTATCTATCTATCTATCTATCTATCTATCTATCTATATCTATCTCAGAGAGAGGGATTGAGATTTTATTTTTAGGAATTTCCTTACATAATTGTGGAGAAGGCAAGCTAAAAATCTATAGGACAGGTCAGCAAGCTGGAAACTTGATAGGGGCTGACAGTACAGTCTTGAGGCAGAATTTCTTCATCAACAAATCTGTTTTTGCTCTTAAAGCCTTAAGCTGATTGGATGAGGCCTACTCACATTAAGAGTACTCTTCTTTATTTATAGTCAGCTGTTAACCACATCTTCAGAATTCCTTCACAGCAACACCTAGACAGTATTTAAATAACTAAGTAATTAAATAACTAAGTATCATAGCCTAGCCAAGTTGACACATAAAATTAGTCAGCACAGATACCAAAAATGTGGAAGAAACAGTCAACATATTTTATTACATAATGTGGATTTTTAAAAAAAATCTTGAAAGCTTGAAATATTAAACCTAAATTAAAAGAATGCACCAGATTAAATTCTTTGAGTTGCATAAACACAGCACTGGGGAGACTTCACTTGGTGAGCACTCAGAGGGAAAATATTTCAATAGTAATGACTCTAAACTCAATGTTTTTCAACAATGGGTGTGAATTGCCAAGAATTCTATTCATTCCTTCCATTCTTCCTTCCTTCTTCCTTTTTTTCCCTATTCTTCTCTCTTTCCACAGAGATTTGTTGAGAACTTACTAGGTGGCAGGCACTGCCCTAGGCAAGCAGAACATAGCAGTAAATACAGGCAGAATTCCTGCACTCATGAAACCTATGATCTATTTGTGGAGGTAGACAAGAAACAAGTAAACAAATGAAAATATGCCATAACTTCAGGCACTGAAAAGCACTAAGAAGGAAAGTCAAACAGTGTAAGTGGAGGTTTGTTGTGGTTAAAGTAGTCAGTGCAGGACTTTATGAGGATATGACATTTGAGCAGACTTCAGGGAAGGGAGGAAGTAAGACAGGCAAAGCTCTGTTGAAGAGCATTTCATGCAGAGCGTATAGTAAGTCTAATGACTCTGAGATAGTAGACTTTTTGGTATATTCAGTAAACAGCAAGACATTCAGTGTGAGAAGACTACAGTAGAGGGGTAGAGGTGTGTGGTAGGTCTTAGGGTTATGAGAGAGGAAGAGGTCATGTCATGGAGGACCTTACAGATCCTCCTGTAAGGAGGAAGAAGTTTGCATTCTATTACGTGTGATAGGAGGATCTTAAAAAGGGATGTGAGGTGACTTGATTTACATTTTAAAAAGGTCATTCTGGCTAATGTGTGTAGAATAGGCAAGAGGAGTAAAAGTGGAAACAGGAAGATTGCTAGAAGATTCTATTATAAAAGTCTAGGTAAGAGATGATGGTAGCTTAGACTGGGGTGTTAGCAATTAAGATTGAAATGTAGTTAAATACAGGGTATCTTTTGAAGGCAGAGCTGACAGGACACGCAGATGAATTAAATGTGGGATGTGAGAAAAAGAGAGGAATCAATGATGTTATTTAGGTTTTTGGCCAGTAAGGGAGCGGAGATACCATTTGCTACATGAGGATACTGGGGGAGGAGCTTTTATGCATAGGAAATTCAAGAGTTCTTGTTTGAACATGAGATATTCAAATGGAGCTGCCAAGGGACAGTTTGAGCTAAGAGGAGATGCTGGGGTTGGAGATATTAATTTGGGAGTTATTTGCATATATATGGTATTTAAAGTCATGGATCTATGTTATCATACTGTAATGCTCTGTGAACACTCAACAAAGAATCTGTCAAGTGACTATAAAAACCATAAAGATTTCAAGTCAGTTTAGCTTTTCTTTCCCTAATATCATTTATCTTAGTGTTAAATGCTGCATTTATTTATTAGATGATTAAATGTTTTCCTCACTCTAAATTGTATGATCCATGAGAGCAAGGACCATGCCTATTTTGGCTCAGCATTGTTTCCTTGGAACTTAATAAATATTTGTAAGTGGAAGGAAAGATGTAATGGAAGCCATGAGTAAGCAGGAATCCTGAGATAGAGAGGTGTGGAGAGAGAGGTGGTTGGGGGTGGTTGATACTGAGGGCAGAGTCAGAATCAGTGGCTGTGTTGAGCAGAGAAATAGAATGAAGGAGTGACAGGGCTCCTGGGCTATGGGAATGGTGGCACTGCAAAAGGAGATAATAACATGGTCCCCATTCTTCAGACGTGACCACAAGCATGGCTGTTAGTGATCTTACGGTTCCCTATGAGACTAGATGTTTCGTTGGGGGACAGTTTGCTTCTCCTACCTTCCTTCCCCAGAAATCCTTATAATAAACCTTCATCACTTAAGGTGAATTGACCACACCTTTGGAACTCAAAAGCTTACAGATCTGTCTGTTGAGGATAATAATATTGTCATACTTTTTCAGAGTTGTGAAAGAGACAGTGCACAAGAGAACACTTTGACAACTTTAAAAGTTTCTATCAATACAAATATAAGGCATGAATTTTGTACAACTTTTAACAAAACAAAACATATTATCAGATTATTTCTTCACAAATGCCACTGTAATACTCATGATAGTTTTTCTTGAATTTTTCCCATTTGGTCGTCAATGAGCTATTTTATGTCCAATGCATAACCACTTTTGCTTCTATCCTATTATTTAGCTGAAAATACATGTTAAAAAAAAGACAAAATATATTTGAATCAAGCAATAAATAGTCCTAGAAAGTCACTCCCTCTGGTCAGCATTGCTCCAGTGATAATATTCATGACTGGGAAATGGGTTTTCATCCCAGCCACACCATGACTAACACTGAATAAGCTTCTTAGCCATTTGTGCTAAATAGCCTTAGTTAGGTCATAGAATAGGATAACTGAAATACAAAATGACTCCAGTATAACAAACAACATGCCTATATTTAACAGAAATAAATTCTTCATCACAGGGGTTCTCAAACCCTGGTGTAAGTAGTGCGAAGCCCCTACCCTTTGGCATTCATCTGTTCTATGCAGGCAGTGGTCTCTCACTGCAAACACCAGTTCCTTTCTACCTGTGGGCTTTCTCTAGCCAGGGGAGATGCTCAGGCTGCACACAGGGCAGTCTGGAGGTGTTGGAAAGGAGATGCTTTCAGAAGCAGCCCTCAACCAATGACAAACAGGAGCTCAAGAATAAAAACCAGTTTCAGTGTCCTTCAGGTGTGTCAGCTCTCAGAGGAGTTCTGTGCTATCTCCCAGAGCTCCCCGGTAGGATCAAGTCCCAGCTGCTCTCAGCAGTGACCAGATCCTTAACACATCTTGTATTAACTTCCTTCCCTTCCCTACTCTCCTTCTGAAATTTCCCAGGATCACCTCCCAAATAAACAACTTAACACTCAAGTCTTAGTTTCAGAGTCTGCTTCTGGGAAAACCCAAACTAGGATACCTGGTCTGCAAACCAATGCCAATTTTTAAAAATCCATGGAAAAATGAAAAAGAAGGACATAATATACCATGCACATTTCATGAAGCTAAATTTATGTAATTCAAAAGACTTTGCTTTTTTGCTGAAATTATTTCCTCCCCTTTTCTTTTTGCTTTTTCCCTCTCTCCCTTCCTTTCTCTCTCCCTGTCCCCTATTCCCCGACCCCGCTTTTCACTATTTCTGCTAGAAATGTCTTTTCCTTTTATGAAATAGAGTTGTAGGAAATGATAGTTAATAATAACAAAATACTCCTCACTTCACAAAATTCATAATTCAGTAGTCTCTCAATTTTGTTGAAGGTTTAGTAGTCTGTAAAATCCAGAAATCTGGAAGTTACTGCTGTACTACATGTTATATTTCATTGTTATTTTCACAATTAAAGAATGAAGAGAAAGTTAAAATATTAAAAAGTTGTGTTAAGATAACAAGTGAAATTGAGTTCTTCAAAAACGTGAATTAAGAAATAATTATAGTTAGAAATATCTTAGAAAGGTAGTTTTAGTTAGGTAAAGTTACATTACTCACAATTTCTTTTGATGTACATAAAACTCACCTTATTTTATCTGTAATTATCTCAAGGCTCTATTTAACCCTTTCATTGTATAGTTACTTTAAAGCCTATTAAAAAGGTTTGTGTATTTGATGTACTAACTAAATTCAGAGATGAATGGGTTACTGGGAGATTCTCAGGTAGACCCAAGAATGCAACCTGAATTCAGAGACTTTGCAAGATTCCTAAGGTGAAGAGGCCAAAGGTTAGTTGGATTCCATGACGGTGTTTCAGGTGGTATTTAAATTGTTACAGACAGAGGCAAAGAATGGGAGTGTAATGATGAGGAGAATGTGAACTGGAGTCCTATACCACCTTGAGTCCCCCATTTCCCTTGCCCTGAAACCATTCCACTTCCTTTTCTCTCTTACTTCTAGCATGGAGCACTATCATGTAAAGGAACCTGGTGCAGAAAGGAAAAATAGAACTATTCCTGGTTAGAGGAAACTAGTAGGCAAAGAAAAACAGACTAGAATTGATGAAGGGGAAAAATTTCTGATATAGAATAATGAAAAATCAGCAAAATAAAGACCAAAGGATAAAAATAACCTAAATAATAAAAAATAAAGATATTTTTCTACTCTTCTTTCAAGAGAAGGGATATTTAGATCTAATTGATCTAAGCTCCTTTAACCATATGTAAGTTTAAATGTTTTAAGAGGGATCCCAATAATTTTCTTTGAAGTTTATTTTACTGCCTCAGAGATTGTACTATTCTTTAATTTCTCCATGGTGTTTATAATTTTCATCAAGCTTAGTTATTATACCACATACTGTAACCTCTGCAGAGCTATTTACTTTTTCATCAAAATAATTTCCATTAACCTGTATCTCCTCAATGTTATTTGCTCAAAACATCTCCCTAATAAGGAAATTTGTGCTCTTGAAAATTTTAAGATGAGGTCAACAAATGCAGTAAGGATATTAGGGGTTAGGAGTAAAGGCTTCTTTTCAAAATTCTGAGGTCAATGAAACCTTTTGACACTCTTTAGAGAAACTTGGAAGCCTATTTGTTTAGCTGAATATGCACTAGGGCATGAAACACAATAATATTCATCATGACTTCTTGCTTAGTTTTCCCTTCAGAAACTACTCAGATATTTGATCTAAATTCCTTGAGTTTCTCTAAAATTGTATTACTGAGTCAGAGTTACCTTTTCACATATTGAGTTATCAAAACTGCAAAATGTTTTGGAATGTATTACATTCATATTTGAGTGGCCAATAAAATCAGAATGAGCCAAATTCATTTTTTAAAAAATTGCGTTCAGGTTCTTTTACCCGTGTCTTTGCCCAGCATTTCTGATTGTTTATTCTTCATTAAATACTATGTTTAATTCCATATCTGGAATAATTTTCTTAAATCACAGATATCAAAAATTGTTTCACTAAAAGTAAAAGCTCTTTTGAATTTTCCTCTTTTCTTTTGTATACTGTTTTTCAGTGCCTCCCTGTTTAATATTATCTGTGAATTTAATTAACAGACTGTTTACTTCCTTTTGTTAACTAATGTTACATAACACCACACCTAACACCAGTCCCTGCAGAAACCCTGTAATGCCCCTCTCCAAATAAATATTTCATAGGTTTTTGTTCTTTTAAAATTTTCTTCAGTTTTTGACTCATGAAACTTCAAGGAATGTATCTATGTCAGGAAATTCAGGGGCTTGGAAGAAAAGGAAAGGGAAACACAGAAGAAACTGAGAGAGAAATTAACAGAAAAACAAAAACAAAAACATGAGACTATAGAGACTGTAAATGAGAGATGGGCAGGTCAACGTGAATAGAGAAAGAAAAAAGGCAATAGACAAAAATAAAGGAGGTAAAACATTTAGCTCTTTTGGAAAAAATTGAAAGTCAGTGAAGATAGAAGACTGATTTGAGATTAAGGAAATACACAAAGAATAGTAAAGATCAAGGCCTAGATCCATCCAATAAATGGAGTATATAAAAAAATTTGAAAATATCTCATCAAAAATATTTGGTAATCTCTTTAGATGAAAATGACAACACTACTCTAAGACTGAATATAATGTAAGATATTGGTATTAGGTTGGTATACAAATAGACATAGTAGATCCCACTGGTTGAGCAACTGATGTCTAAAGATGTGAGCTGATCTAATCCAGGATTTGTTAAAAGAATGGAGACCTGTTCAAAGCAGTTGGCAAGGATGCATAGCATTGGGCTAGGCAGTAGGATAGACTACAGGTTGTATCTGCAGTATACCTTTGTAGTAACTAGAAAACAATATAAATCAGTATGTAATTGATGTTGGACTACATTAAATATTGTCCTTTAGATGCTAAAGAATTTTCAAAAAAGGGGAAGGACATAATTCCGCAAATTAGAGTAGTGAATCTTACCTGGAATCTCAGGAAGAATACCTATGGTGTGTGAGCACTTAGAAAATATCAGTGATAACCCAGAGCTGGTGATTACCTACCAGTCCAATGTCCTACTTTCAAAGGCTGATGATGGTGTTGCATACCATTTTCTTGTTTAGCGTACTATATTATAGTGGTTCTTAAACTTAAATGTTCAAATCTTGGAGGGCGCGTTAAAACACAGATTACTGCATTTTCTGATTCAGAAGGTCTAGGGCTGGAGGGGTCCAAGAATTTGCATTTCTAACAAGTTCCTAGGATATTGCTGGTCTGAGACCACTCTTGCGATTAGTCAGTCCATCTTCACTCTCCCAGGTAGTACACTGCATAAGAGGTAAGCAGAATGAAGGAGTCCTTAGGATTACTGGTAATCACATTGTCACTGATTTGGCAAATAGGGTTATGGAAATAGACATTTCTAAAGGAAAATGTCTTGTGTGCACCTTGCCACCTCGTTTACTGGTCTTTTCCTTTTTCCCTTGGCCTCTATTTCAGCCCCTTCCCATCCTTAATGTGCTTCTTGTTGGTTTGCCTATCCTTAGCAGAGAAAATACTGATCTCAAAGATCAATATTTAATGGTATTTAATGGTATTTAATGTGGGATTCCTCCTGGGAGAATGCAAAATATAAGAATAATATATGAGTCCAAAAGGGCAAATCAGATACTGGAATTTCAAAAAATGGGAACGATTCCTCCACCTATGTTTATACATATTCCAGTAGAAAAGACAAAACAAAACCATTCTGTTCGGCTATATATTAAGAGTGAAATTTCAGTTTATTGATAATTTTTGAAACCATACATAATTGTAACTGACACTTTGGGACCTTGACATCTGCCAGTTGAAAGTGCTCTGTGCATTCACATGTACATCGTGGAGTATGCCCTGCCGTGTTTTGCACACAAACGAGGACAAAAGGGCGTTGATTAGTGATGTCTGGGGCACCTCTCCTCTCCACACCTTATTAGTTACCCAACAGACTTGCAACGGCAAGGTAGTGTGTGTGAAAGAGAAAGAAAAAGAGAAAGGGAATAGAAGGGGAGAGTGGGAGAAGAAAACAAAACGTGTACGGTGGTAGAAATCTGACTTCAAACAACCACTATTTCTACTAAAATTCTTAGCCCTCCCCCTATGGCCCCCCCATTATCCATCTCGCTTTCTTTGAGTTTCAGAACCCAGTTTTTAAAATTTCATTTTATTTTTTAGCTTGTAAGAGTCATATAGTAATTTATACTATGAAAAGAAAACGGAAACAGTAACAGTACGGTCTCGACCTTCCAAGCGGGCCGCCCCCTCCAACCCCCCACCTCCGAGGGCCTTGAATGTCTGGTTTCTGCGCCGCCGGCCACGGGTGTTTGTTCTACCGGTCAGGAGGCAAGCAACTGGCTTCGTGGCATCTTCCTTTCCCTCTCCCCGGTCCTCCCTCTTCAATCCCTCCTTGTCTCTCCCGTCTCTCCCGTTTTCACCGCGCTGAGCGGCCGCGCGCACTGGACCCACTCCTCCCCTCCTCCGCCTCACCGGCCCTTCAAACAAAGCCCAGGCAGGCCGGCGCACGAGAGATGCGGCCGCGCCGCCACGCGCTCCACCCGGAGCGGGACAGCGAGCGCGGCTGCGCACCGCGCGTCCCCGCCGCTTCCTTCCCTCCCGACTCTTCCTTTTCCTTCTCCAGGCCCAGCCCCCCAACCCCGGCGCCGGGAAGGCGCCTGCGCAGAAGCTGCCCTCTCCCTCCTCCTCCCCCGCCCTTCCTTCCCTCTGCTCCTCCTCCCGTGCCCCGCCTTCCTTTCTCTCTCGTCGATTTCACTGAGCGCTCCAGGTTGCGAGCAGTTCAGTCCGTTTTCCCACTACCCCGCCCCCCTTCCTCTTTTCTCCCCACCCCTCGCGTCTCAGCCCCGTGGAGGATGAAGCGGCTGCAGTGGCCCCAGCCCCAGCAGCGGCACCGGCGGTGGCTGCGGTGGGGGTGGCCGGAACTGGGGTGGTGAAGAAGCGGTGGCGGCGGCGGCCGTGGCGGTGGCTGAAGGAGCAGCAGCCGCCCCAGCCGCTTCCCCTGTGCTTCCCTTCCTCTTGAGTGCAGCCAGGAAGTTTTTCGCTTCTGTGCATGTGTGTGTGCGTGAGTGTGGGTGTGTAAGGTGAAGATTTGGGCGGCGTTTGTGCAGGCGTTGGTTTTTTTGCCCACTTCTCTTCCCGTAACCCGGGTAGCTCCCGAGCCTGGGCTGTGGCCCGAAGAGGGGGCGCGGCGGCGGGCTCTCTCCTTTTGTTGTTGTTTCCTCCGCCTGGGGAGCTGAAGAGGGGACGCGCCTGGGTGGGGCGGCTCGGAGCCCGGGCCTGGTGGCCCCCGGGGCTCCCGGGCGGGCAGGGTAGGGCAGAGTAGAGCGGGCTTCAACATGATGGCGGCCGAGGCCGGCAGTGAGGAGGGCGGCCCGGTCACCGCCGGGGCAGCAGGAGGCGGCGGGGCCGCGGGCTCCAGTGCCTATCCGGCAGTGTGTCGGGTGAAGATACCCGCCGCCCTGTCTGTGGCAGCCGCCCCCTTTCCTGGGCTGGCGGAGGCTGGAGTGGCCGGGACTCTGGGTGGCGGAGCCGCTTTGGGGTCAGGGTTCCTGGGACCCGGGTCTGTGGCGGGGGCACTGGGGGGAGCCGGACTGTCAGGGGGAGGTGCTGCTGCTGGCGTGGCTGGTGCTGCCGCCGCCGGACCTGGCGGGGAGATGGCTTTCACCAAGGGGACCACTTCGTTGCCTGCTGAGACCTTCGGGGCAGGCGGCGGATTCCCTCCTTTGCCGCCGCCTCCTCAGCTGCCCCCTTTGGGCGCGGGCCTGGGAACAGTGGACGAAGGTGACTCTCTGGATGGACCAGAATACGAGGAGGAAGAGGTGGCCATCCCGCTGACCGCTCCGCCAACTAACCAGTAAGTCAAGACCGGTGTTTTGGGGGAAGCTGACTCCTGGAAAGAAGTGGGAAAACATGCCTCGTTCTTTCAGCTGTTACTCGTTGTGAAAAGTTTTGAAGCTTATGGTTCTGTGAATAGGGATTTAATTTGATCACTCATCTTCCCTACAGGCACACTCCCTGGCGGCTTGGTATATTTATTGCTCCTCTGGGAAGATGTAAAGTTTTAAAGATGGGAAGCATGGGAAAATGTGTATCCAGTGAGAACCGGATATGGTTCTGCCCCTTCCAAATTGAGGTGGCGTCCTGGGATTCAGCTGAGCTTGCAGCTACCAAGGCAGTCGTAGTCTGTATTAACCTGGTTGTGTTCCCTGTTGAAGCTAGATGACTAGTGAGAAGCTTGGAATACAAGCATTTAAATGAGTATTGTGTTAATATCATTCGAAACATGCATTGGTCAGAATGCTTTGTTTTTGTTGCACTGCAAATCCCAGCTTCTGCCTGTTGAAAGCATTGCGATGCAGAGAAGTCTTTGGATCACTTTTGAAAACGTGGGTCAGCGAGAAAGGAAAGTTCTGTTAATTACAGGTGTGGTTAAGGGCTCATAGTCCAACAATATTTGTAACTTGTGCCGTAGAATTCCCATTTATTAATATTAGTGTAATTCTTCTATAAGTTGAAGCTTTCTAAGCACAATATTGGAGCAAAACAAAATTAATAGTGTGCTTCCCTTCAACACTTTGTTGGTGGCAAATACAGTATTCTATTTGAAAATTAATTTTGACAGTCTACTGCGGAATATATATGACAAATGACTTTTCTATATATAGTACCTCCCCCTTGTTCTCTTCATAAGTGAACTTAGGTATGTATTTATAAAGCTGGACCTTGGTGAGAGGAAAATGTTGATGGGAAGAGGTAATAGTAGGTAAAATTTGCTTTATAGATCCCTCATATCTGTCTTAATTTTCCTTTAGAATGTTGACAACCTTGGTGAGTATCAGAAGAAGAAAGATTTGGTTTCTGTGTTGACAATCACTCTAGACAATTGCAGGTTTTTTTGTTTTTTCGTGGGTTTTGTTTTCATTTGTTTTTTGTTTTTTTGATAATCTTTGGAAGATTTAAAAAGGACTTAACGAATTAGGACATTTTTGACTTAAGGCTACATCTTTTGATGGAAAAGTAAAGTTAGTCTTTCTTAGGTCAGCCATGGTTTAGGGGTGTTGTATTCCTTTTATGTTATTCATTGTGAGTTCAATTTTTTGGTCTGATTTCATACCAACTTATCATTTCACATCTGTGTATTGCAGACTTTTCTGAAGGTGTTCTGAGGGTGTTAAAAATTTTAAATATACTGCACTGTTTACACACCTTCAAGCCTTTTTGAAAAAATCACTTAAGTATTAAGGTTCCTGTGGTTACGATAAAGTGCAACTTTTCATTATGAAAGAATATAGGCTTATGCCAGTTATTAACTAAATTGAATTAGGCATATTTAGTATATTGCAGTTTTAAATATTTTTAAAGGTAGAATTTATTTTGTAGAGCAATTTTAGCTTCACGGCAGAATTGAGCAGAAAACACATAGTGTTTCCATTAAATTTTTAATAATAAACTTGAGTGAGTATATAGGAAAAATTATGTTTCTGAGAAGTCCATTTGAGATTTTCATCATTATTGTTTGTATTTGGGAATAAAAATATTATTTGTGTGACTGTGTATATGAGAATTGTACCTGTTCTAAAAGGTATCCTCCATTTCTAGTATGTTTTTTAAATTTGCCACTGAGAAGTACAAATTTCCCTCTTTTCTTTATCTTAGATATCAACCCAAAGTCACTGGAGGCAATACAGTGTAGTGGTTAAGCGTGCAAATTCTGAAGTTAGACAAGATTTGGGTTGGAATCCTGACTCTGCTACTAACTAGCTGTGTGATCTTGGAAAGGTCAGTTTCCCCATCTGTAAAATGGGGACAATAATGGTGTCTCCCTCATACGGTTGTGTGTTTTTTTTTTGTTTTTTTTTTTTGCGGTATGCGGGCCTCTCACTGTTGTGGCCCCTCCCGTAGCTGAGCACAGGCTCAGCGGCCATGGCTCACGGGCCTAGCCGCTCCACAGCATGTGGGATCTTTCCGGACCGGGGCACGAACCCATGTCCCCTGCATTGGCAGGCGGACTCTCAACCACAGCGCCACCAGGGAAGCCACATATGGTCGTTTTTAAGGTTAATGAGAACCCCCTGAACATATTCAGCACAGTATCTGGCACATAGTAAGTGTTCAATAAATTAGTAGTCTCGCCATATAATATACAATTTTGTCATTAAATTGCCTACTAATTCTATTGCTATAGGAACTCCCTTACTAATAACTATTTGAGAGAATGTTTTGAACTCCGAAGGCCTGTCTACCAAGATTGATTATATCAAAAATTTTATTTTAAATTCATAAAGGCTTCTAGCAGGCTAAGCAGGTTTAGAGATGGAATTCAAGTGTTTTCTATAAATTCCTATTTTTAAATAAAAGGAAAAGCCTTAACGACTTTGTTAAATAATGTCAAATCTTTCATAAAAGTATTGAAGAAATGCTTTTGGACTAATATATGATTACTAGTGACTGGTCACCTTAGTTATTGATAGCATGATATTAAGGAGGTTCAGGTCATAGGATCGAATCCACAGTGGTTTGTTAGATAGACCAGGGTTCCCTGGTCATGGAGTTCAACCATGTGTCCAGCTGGTTCAGTGCTGTTGGTCACAAGAGTCAAGTGACAATATGTAGATAGACCAGTGCAAATATAATAACACTATTAGTATTTTGTACCTTGTTTTTCTGTGTGCATGGTGAATCATTAGTCTCATGTTTATTACTGAGCATTTTCATTAGTTGGGTTAAGGCGAGAAAAGTTTGTAGAATTATAACTATTACATGTATTTGAATATTCTTTTTTTGTGTGTGCAAAGTTTGAGGAAAAAATTTTAAAAAGAAAAAAATTCTCCCCATATATTTTTATGCTATAAAAGGTTCTGTAGCTAAAATTGCTAACAAAGTTTTTTTTCAATACAGGTACTCCCTGTATTGTTATGTAGCTGCTTTTCGTGGTCCTTGTTATTTCTTTCTCTTTTCCCCAGGGGTGAGGGGTGATAGGAAAGGAGAATAGTTCCCTTAGTCCACCATCAATTATGTACAGAGATTTTTAACTATGAGCCTGCAGTAGCAGGAGGCTCTTGGGCTGAATCCAACTGACATATATATTGCTTGCTCGTAGTATATTTGGAGCATTTAGTGATTACTTGCCACCATTTAAAAATAGGAAAACTTCATGTTTAAGAAGTCTCGATTTCTAGCACCACTTGAGATATCAGAGGAGTTGGCTCTACCTGGTTGCTGTTCCTGCTTGAGAATAGATTTCTAGAGCTGAGTAGTGATTGCCCCATTTAGGTGAATTCTGAGCTCTACAGTTAACTGTGGTTACTACCAGGCCTGCTTTGCCTTTGATGTTATTTGCCTGGCATCTGGCTTAACTAGATCTTACCCTGGACCTAAAACGCAGGCTTTCTCAAGCCTGAAAGTAGAAGAAAAAAGAAATAAGGAATGTAAATAATACCTTTCTTTTCCTTAAGAATCATCTTACTGTTTCTACAAAAATAAAATCATTCTTAAGTCAAATAATTGTTAAATGTTAGTACTAAGACATGTAGCATTCATTAACTTTGTCACCGATTGCATTGTAACTCTGGGTGAGTCATTATTTCTTAATAAAAATGGGGGTGAGAATTGAAGAGATTAGTTATGGACAGAGTGGTTCCTGACCAGGACCAGATATTTTTGCTATATGAGTAGTAGAGCAATGTAGTAGGAGCTTAATTTAAGAGATACAACAATGAGTAAGATTCCCCTTTTCTTAATGTGTCTCTAGTAGAAAGTTAAGTTACCAATTACTGTCAATTCAGGCTAGCTTAAGATAAATATCATGAGTGAAGTATGAGCAAAGGGTCATGGGTGTTAAAAGAATAAGATACTTATATAATTAGAATCAGTAAAGTCTTAGAGGAAAAGTAGCAGGTATGTTTTCAATGCTGCTTAATTTATTCTGAACAAGAGGTAATTGGTTCCTATGCCCTTTGCCTAAAGATTTTGTCAGGTAGAAAAGAATTACAAATTAATGAGTATAAACTTTTGACCTTTAGTGAGGAGTCTGTCCTACTGAACTCTTTTTTTTTTTTTTTTTTTTCGGTACGTGGGCCTCTCACTGTTGTGGCCTCTCCCGTTGTGGAGCACAGCCTCTGGACGCGCAGGCTTAGTGGCCATGGCTCACGGGCCCAGCTGCTCCGCGGCATGTGGGATTTTCCTGGACTGGGGCACGAACCCGTGTCCCGTGCATTGGCAGGCGGACTCTCAACCACTGCGCCACTAGGGAAGCCCCTACTGAACTCTTAATTATTTACCTGTGGTCTGGGGTAGGTTGAAGGGGGTGCCTACAGTTAACTGAGAATACACAGCACTACCAAAGGCTTGAATTGGTCTGGATCATTGATTAGCCACTCTAGGGAAACCAGGCAAACATTATTGACAGAGCCGAAAAAAAAGACCCAAAAGCCAAAACAACAGCAACAAAAAAACCTGAAAGGGGTAAATTAGAAGAAGAAGGGGAAAATAAAGAGGTCTTTTGGTTGCTTTGCTCCCTATCTCTTTACTAGCCATTAGGGAAATGAGAGAATGCCTTTAAGAGCAGCTCAAATACTCCGAACTGTACCTCGGTGGGGGCAGGTGATGGAACTTAGAGCGATTATTGTCAGGTATCACTGATGACATTTCTTGGTTGCTTACTACCTAACAGGAACTGTTCTAATTGGTTTACATGTGTTGTTGTAGTTGCCTACTGCTTCACTCCAAAACTTAGTTGCTGAAACATTTATTTGCTCTTGATTCTAAAATTTGGGCAGGGCTTGTTGGGGACTGCTCCATGTGTCACCTGTTGGCTATAATGTCCAAGGTATCTTTTTAACTCATAAGTCTGGTACCTCAGCTGGGATGGCTGGAACAGCTGGTGGATAGCTGGGCATCTGTGTGTGTATGTGTGTATCTGTGTCCATGTCTCCCCCCACCCCAACTTCTCCATTTCATTAGCTTGAACTTCTCCACAGCATGGCAGATGGGTTCCATGAGGGAGCATTCCCAGAGGACAGGCCTCACCTGCCAACACTTATTAAACCTCTCTGTTCTTCATGTTTGCTAACGTTCCAATGGCCAATGCTAATCACGTGAGTCAGTCTAGATTTAGTGTGGGAGTGGGCTATAAAAGGGCACCAATATTAGAAGGTGAGATTTCTTGGGGGCATCAGAGTAACTGCCTACTGCATGTATTATTCATTTACAAGTAAATATTAGATAATATTAGAATACTAGTGGTTAGGGAGAGCGTGGGAGAAAGGGCAAGTACTTTGAAGTTTTTCCCTTAGGGTCTACATGGTAAATTGTCTTTCATCGA
Organism: Delphinus delphis; assembly: GCF_949987515.2. NCBI lineage: Eukaryota > Metazoa > Chordata > Mammalia > Artiodactyla > Delphinidae > Delphinus > Delphinus delphis. The sequence continues at coordinate 103,791,861 of NC_082685.1, read as the reverse complement.
ATGGTCCAAATATTCCCACAATATATTCTGCTTCTGACCACCATTATCTTAATTTTAAACCAAAGATACTGAATATGGATGTTGGTTATGGCTCATTGTTTGAATATGCCAATGTATGTATGGTGTTATCTTGAAATCACCTGCAGTACATTTCAGTTGTGGGCTAAATAAAAAATAGTTGTTATCAGGTAAAATGTATGGATAACTTCTCCATATGTCTAATCACATCTCAATGGGATTTGGAGTATGCTTTTAGGTGTTCCAGTGATTACATGATTTTGTGAGTAAAACAATGAACATTGCGGGGGGACAGAAAGAAATATAAAAGAAAGTACAATGTAGCTGGACAATAAGGCATTAATGATATAGAAATAAGATGATAAAATTAATCTACGGACACATTGTACTAATTTTTCAAATTAGAGGATAGTTTTGGAAGAGTTGAAAGAATGAGAGTGTATGAAAGTGATTTTGAAATTTTATACTGTAATTCTCTTTTACTAAAGCTTTATAGAAAGTTTAATTAGCTTTTTGTAGCATCAGTATTTGATGTTATAGTAGTTCCCCCTTATCCACGGCTTCACTTTCCACGATTTCAGTTGCTCTCGGTTGACCATGGCTCAAAAATATTAAGCGGGGCTTCCCTGGTGGCTCAGTGGTTGAGAATCTGCCTGCCGATGCAGGGGACACAGGTTCGTGCCCCCGTCTGGGAAGATCCCACATGCCGCGGAGTGGCTAGGCCCGTGAGCCATGGCCTCTGAGCCTGCGCGTCCAGGAGCCTGTGCTCCGCAATGGGAGAGGCCACAACAGTGAGAGGCCCGCGTACCACAAACAAACAAACAAAAAATATTAAGCAGAAAATTCCAGAAATAAGCAATTCATGAGTTTTAAGAATTGTACACCTTTCAGAGTAGTGTGATGAAATCCTGCTCCATCCTGCCCAGGCATGAACCATACCTTTGTCCAACGTATCCTGCCATCACTTAGTGGTCCTACCTTGGTCGACAGATTGACTGTTGCACTATCACAGTGCTTGTGTTCAAGTAAGCCTTATTTTACTTAATAATGGCCCCAAAGCGCAAGAGTAGTGATGTTGGCAATTCGGATATTCCAGAGAAGCTGTAAAGTGCTTACTTTAAGTGAAAAGGTGAAAGTTTCCTACTTAAAAGGGGATGAAAAAAATCATATGCAGAGATTACTAAGATCTACAGTAAGAACGAATCTTCTATCTGTGAAATTGTGAAGGAAAAAGAAATTCATGATAGTTTTGCTGTTGCACCTCAAACTGCAAAAGTTATGACCACAGTGTGTGATAGTGCTTAGTTGAGATGGAAAAGGCGTTACATTTTACAGAAAGATATTTTGAGAGACTACATTCATGTAATGTTTATTACAGTATATCGTTATAATTGTTCTATTTTATTATAGAACATATAATAAATGTTATTGTTGTTAATTTCTTACTGTGCCTAATTTATAAATAGGTATTTATATATGGGAAAAAGAGTATGTATGGGATTCGGTACTAATTTGAGGTTTCAGGCATGCCTGGGAGTCTTGGAATGTATCCCCTGAGGATAAGAGAAGACTACTGTGTAATCAGGAGAGTGATATGCATAGATACATAGTATTTTAGTAAACGAGGAAACTCTTTCATTGACCATTGCAGAAGCAGACTCTGGTAGAGTGACTTGCTTAAAAGGTCAAAGAGCTAGGTGGATCTGGGACAGAATCCAGTTCCCATGATTTTTTAGATATGTTTCGATTTGAGTAATATTTAATTAATTTTTGCGGGGGGAGGAAGTGGAAAGGCAGAGGCCCATTATTGAGTAATCATTTACTATATTCTAGGCAGTTTACATAGGTTATCTCATTTAATTCTCATAACTATACAGTGAGAATAGATATTACCCACATTTTTTTTTTGTTGAGAAAACTGATAGAACTGGAATTCTCATGCAAATACTTTACTTGTTCCATTCCTGTGCATATAATACACACATATATACGTGCACCCATACAAAACTTAATATACTCCAGGACTGGCTAGTCATGGGGTGTTGGACTGAATTATATCTCTCCAAAATCCATGGATTGAAGCCCTAACCCCCAGTGTGACGGTGTATGGAGTTAAGACCTTTAAGGTAGTAATTAAGGTTAAATGAGGCCATAAAGGTGGATCCATAGTTCTATAGGACTGGTGTTCTCATATGAAGAGGAGGAGACAAATGGGAGCACATGTGAACAGAGAAAAGACCATGAGTTCACAGTGAGAAGGTGGCTATCTATATATAAGCCAAGGAGAGATGCTTCACTTAGAAACCAACTCTGTTGGCAACTTAATCTTGGACTCAGCCTCCAGAACTGTGAGAAAATACATTTCTGTTGTTTAAGCCATCTAGTATATGGAATTTTGTTATGATATCCTGAGCTGACTGATACACTGCATAAACCTGCATCTTTAAAAATGGCTTTGGAGGATTTGGAGCAGATTAAATGCTCATTTACTACTTGAGAAACAGGGTCTTCATGCCTTTATTTCCTATTTTTCACTGTAGGAAAGAAAGCGTTTCCTTATACTTTAGCTTCATTCTTCATGAGTTTGTGACTTAACATCTCCTCTTTTGGCTATACTTGTGTTGAAAGTTGGAAAGCATTTAAATGCATGTCTGATTATTATAGTGTGAAAAGATCCTACACAAGATTGTGGGTGGTAGCTGTAGAAAACCTATGGGTGAGACATTACTCCAGGAGATTTTCTGTATTCACTCTGTGTTCATTGTTGTAACATTCAGTGTTACTTTTAAAATTCTTCTCTTTTATGTATCTGTCTCTAGCTAAGGGAAAGACCTAGAGATATCCCTCTCAATTCTTTTAAGTCTTCTTTGTAGGTATAGCCCACGACACTGGGTTCACAGTTAAGATACTTGTATAATAGTAGAACCATACCTCTCTTCCATCCATGTCTATCTACCTAAATATTGATTTATCTCTCAGATTTTCCAATTAAACTTCTTATTTTGAGATAATTGTAGATTCATATTTAGTTGTAAGAAATAATAGAGATGTTTCTTTCACCTATTTTTCCAGATATATGGCAATATCTCGTGATATCACAACTAGGAGTCAATTTCATTGATATAGTTCATTTATTCAGATTTCACCAGTTCTACATACACTGTGTGTGTGTGTGTGTGTGTGTATGGTGTTTATTTAAATCTATGCGGTTTTATCACATGGGTAGATTTGTATAATCATCACCACAGTAAAGATACAGAACAATTTCATTACTCCCAGGATCCCTTGTGTTGTCCTTTTATAACTAAACCCACCTTTCTCCATCTTTAACCCCTGGCAACCACTAATCTGTTCTTCATTTTGTCATTTCCAAAAGACTATATAAATGGACTCATACAGCTTGTAACCTTTTTTGGTCAACGTCTTTACTGGAGTATAATTGCTTTACATTGCTGTGTTAGTTGCTGCTGTATAACAAAGTGAATCAGCTATACGTATACTTATATCCCCATATCCCCTCCCTGTTGCGTCTCCCTCCCACCCTCCCTACCCACCCCTCTAGGTGGTCACAAAGCACTGAGCTGATCTCCCTGTGCTATGCAGCTGCTTCCCACTAGCTATCTATTTTACATTTGGTAGTGTATATACGTCCATGCCACTTTCTCACTTCATCCCAGCTTACCCTTCCCCCTCCCCGTGTCCTCAAGTCCATTCTCTACATCTGCGTCTTTATTCCTGTCCTGTCCCTAGGTGCTTCAGAACCATTTTTTTTTTAGATTCCATATATATATATGTGTTAGCATACAGTATTTGTTTTTCTTTTTCTGACTGACTTCACTCTGTATGACAGTCTCTAGGTCCATCCACCTCACTACAAATAATTCAATTTCGTTTCTTTTTATGGCTGAGTAATATTCCATTGTATATATGTGCCACATCTTCTTTATCCATTCATCTGTCGATGGAGACTTAGGTTGCTTCCATGTCCTGGCTATTATAAATAGTTCATACAGCATGTAACCTTTTGGAATAGCATTTGTCACTGAACACAATTCCTTCAAGATTTATTCAAGTTCTTGCTTGTATCAATACTTTGTACCTTTTCATTGCTGAGTAGTATTCCATGGTATGGATATACTACAGTTTGTTTAATCATTCACTCATCAGAGAACATTTGGGTAATTTCCAGTTTTAGCTATTATGAAAAAAAGCTGCTATGAACATTTGTGTTTATGTTTTTGTGTGAACATAAGTTTCCATTTCTGTCAGATAAATGTCCAAGAGTGCAACTGCTGGATCGTGTAGTAATTGCATATTGAGTTTTATAAGAAACTGCCGATCTATTTTCTAGAATAGCTGTATCCTTTTACATTCTCACTAACAATTCATGAGTGATCCTGATTCCCTATGTCCTCGCTACTAACCATTTTTTATTTTAGCAATTCTCATTGCCTAGTGATCACTAGATGCCTAGTGATATCTCATTGTGGTTTTGATATGCATTTTTCCTAATGATTGATGATATTGAAACTTCTTATGTGCTAATTTGCTATCTGTATATCCTCTTGGGTGAAATGTCTGTTCATCTCTTTTGCCCATTTTCCAGTAGGCTTGTTTGTTTATTATTGAGTTTTAAGAGTTCTTTATGTATTCTAAATATTAGTCCTCTATCTGATAATGTGGTTTGCAAATATTTTCTCCTATTCTGTAGCTTGTCTTTTTCTCCTTTTAACAGGGTCTTTCACAGAGCAAAAGTTTTTAATTTTTATGAGGCTTAAGTTATTGATATTTTCTTCTATAGGTTGTGCTTTTAGAGGCAAGTCTAAGAACTCTTTGCCTAGCCTGGATCACAAAGATTTTCTCCTATGATTGTTTCCAAAAGTTTTGTATTTTTATGTTTTACAGTTAAGTCCATGATCCATTTTGTTTTCTTTTTTATAAAAGATATGGTTTAGATTGAGGTTCATATTTTTGCCCAGGAATATCCGATTACTCTAACACCATTTGTTGGAAAGGCAAATATCTTTCTTCCATTGAATTGCTTTTGCACTTTGATAAAAAATTAATTGGGCATATATGTGTGGGTTTACTTCTGGGTTCTTTATTGTATTCTGTTGGTCTGTATGTCTCCATTTGCTGATATCACACTCTTGATAACCGTAGCTACATAGTAAACCTTAATATTGGGTAGAGTGATTCTCTTTTCAATATGTTTTTAGCTATTCTAAGACATGTCTTTATGTATAAATTTTAGAACAAGCTTGTCCATGTCTACAAAAACTTTGTTGAAATTTTCATAGGAATTGCATTAAACCTATAGATCAGTTTTGGGAGAACTGACATCTTTACTATATTGACATGGTATGTTTCCATTTATTTAGTTCTTTGATTGCTTTAATCAGCATTTTGTAATTTTTAGTATATCAATCCTGTATGCCTATTGTTTAATTTGTACTTTTTTTTTTTGGTTTTGTTTTATTTGGAGCAGTTTTGTAAATGTTATTATGTTTTTAAGTTTCCACATGTTTCTTGTTAGTATATAGAAATGCTGATTGATTTTTGTATGTTGGTCTTATATCCTGTGACCTTGCTAAACTTACCTTTTAGTTTTAAGAGACTTTTTACAGATTCCTTGGGATTTTCTACATAGACAATCATGTCAACTGCAAATAGGGGCTGTTTTTTTCTTTCTTTCTGATCTGTATGACTTTTATTTCTTTTTCTTGTCATATTGCAGTGGCTAGAACTTCTAGTACTATATTGAATGAGAGTGGTGAGAGCAGACATCCTTGCTTTGTTCCTTGTCTTAGGTGGAAAACATATAAATGTGTTTTGCCATTAAATATGATGTTAACAGTAGCTGTTTTGGGGGGAGAGTGGATAGATGCTCTTTATCAAGTTGAGGTTGATCACCTCTCTTCCTAGTTTACTGTGAGTTTTTACCATGAATGGGTGCTGGATATTTTCAAATTCTTTTTTCTGGGTCAATTTATATGATCATATGATTTTTTCCGTAGCATGTTGAGATGGTAGCTTACTGATTTTTTTAATGTTGAACCAGCCTTGCATAGCTGGAATAAATCTCAGTAGGTTATGGTGTATAATGTTTTTCAAGAATTGCTGAAACTCAGGTTTTTGATGTGTTGAGAATGTTCGTGTCTAAGTTCATGAGAGATATTGGTCTGTAGTTTTCTTGTGATATCTTTGTCTTGTTTCAGTATTTGAATAATACTGGCCTCATAGTATGGGGTAGGAAATGTTCCCTACTCTTCTGTTCTTTGGAAGAGTTTGTGAAGTATTGGTATTAATATTTGGTAGAATTCTCTAGTGAAAACATCTCAGCATGGGATTTATTTTTTTTGGAGATTTTAAATTATGAATTCATTTTAAATGGTTGTAGGGTTATACATCTTATTTATATTATTTTGGTTGGATTTTGGTAGTAAGTGGGTTCATTTCTTCTAATTTGTCTAACATAGCAGCATAAACTTGTTTGCATTATTACCTAGTTACCCTTTTGATGGCTGTAGAATAGTGATATTCTCTTTTATTCTTGATACTTGAATTTGTGTCTTAACTCTTTTTTGTTTTGTCAGTCTTGTTAAAGCGTTATCATTTCTATTAATTTTTTCAAAGGGTTAGCTTTTTGTTTCATTGATTTTTTTTTTTCCCTTATGGCCTTGTTTTAAATTTCATTGATTTTTGCTCTTATTTTTATTGTTCTTTTTTTCTGATTGCTTTGGGTTTATTTTGTTCCTGTTTTTCTAGCTTCTTGAGGAAGGAATTTAAGATGATTGATTTGAGACTTTCCCTGTTTCCTAGAGTAAGCATTTAATGCTATACTTTTCCCTCTTAACCCATCTTTAGCCATATTCTGCATCTTTTGATATGTTGCCTTTTCATTTTCACTCAGTTCTGTGCTTCTTTTTTTTAACTTTACATTGAGACTTACATTTTGACTCATGAATTATTTAGAAGTGTGTTGTTTCATTTCCAAGTGTTTTAAGATTTACCAATTGTCTTTCTGTTATTGATTTCTCGTTAGAGTCCATTATGGTCAGAGAACATACCCTTATGATTTCAGTACTTTTAAATTTGTTGAAGTTTGTTTTATAGTCTGGGATTTGGATATGGTCTATCTTGGTTAATGTTCCATGGATGCTTGAAAAAAATGTGTATTTGGCTGTTCTTTGGTGGAATGTTCTATATATGTCAATTAGATTCTTCTGTTTGTTTTGTTCAGAACTTTTAAATCTTTCCTCATTTTCTGTTTAGTATTTCTGTGAGTTTCTGAGATAGGAGTCTTAAAGTTCCCACTATAATTTTGAATTTATCTATTTTTTCTTTCAGCTCTATCAGTTTTTGCTTCATATACTTTGGGGCCCTGTTGTTTGGGTGTACACATTTAGGATTGTTATGTATTTCTGGTGGATAGATCCTTTTATCATTATCTAATGTCCCTCTTTTGTCTCTAGCAATTGTCTTTGCTCTTAAGTCTATCTAATAGTAATATAGCAACTCCTGCTTTTATTTTGTTTACCTGTACATTTTTCCATCATTTTACTTTCAATGTGTCTTATTTTAAGTGATCTAATTATAGAGAACTTATAGTGGGGTCTTTTTTTTTTTTTTTTAGTTCATGCTATTAATCTGTCTTTACTTGGTGTATTAAATATGTTTACAGTAATTATTAATATTTTAGGGCTTAAGTCTGCCATTTTACTTTTTGTTTTCTGTTTGTTCTCTTTCTCATTTCTCTTTTTCTCTTTTCTTGCTTTCCTATGGGTTACTCGAACATTTGTTAGGATTTCATCTTGAAGTATTTATAGTGTTTTTTCAATATATCACTTTGTAGATACTAAAATAACATATGTAATTTACCACAGTCTATGGGTATAAGCATTTTATCAATTCGAGTGAAGTGGGGAAACTATTCTTCCACTTAGATCCCTTTACCTTCCCACTTTGTAAATATTGTTCTCTTGACTATTTCTTCTACATACATTGGACAGCTTTTCTGATGGTGTTAATATTTTTGTTATTGTGGTAAAATATACATGACATAAAACTTATTTTAATCATTTTTAGGTGTATAGTTCTGTGGTATAAAGTACATTCACATTGTTGTTCAACCATTGTCACCATTGTTCTCCAGAACTTTTCCATCTTCCCCAGCTAAAATTGTACCCATTATACACTAACTTTCCAATCCCTTTTTCCTCAGCCCCTGGCAACCACCATTTTACTTTCTGTTTCTATGAATTTGACTACTCTAGGTACCTCGCATAAATGGAGTCATAGAATATTTTACTTTTGTAACTGACTTGTTTCACTTAGCATGTCTTCAAGGTTCATCTGTGCTGTAGCATTTGTCAGAACTTGTTTCTAAAGTCTGAATAACATTCTAGACTTATTGCACATTTTGTTTATCCATTTATCTGTTTGTGGGCACTTGGGTTGCTTCCCCTTTTTGGATATTGTGAATAATGCTGCTTGAACATAGTGTATTAAGTATCTGTTTTAGTCACTGCTTTCATTTTGGGAATAGGAATTTTTGGGTCATAGGGTAATTCTGTGTTTAAGTTTTTGAGGAATTGCCGTATCATTTTTGATAGCAGCTATACCATTTTATAGTCTCACTAGCAATATATGAGGGTTCTAACTGCTCCATATCCTCACCATCACTTGTATTTTCTTTTTTTTTTCTTTGTTTGTTTTTTGGATTTTTTTGGAGATGAAATAGCTATCCTGATGGGTGTGAAATGGTTTCTCATTGTGGTTTTGACTTGCATTTTCCTAATGAATAGTGATGTTGAGCATCTTTTCATGTACTTATTGTCCTTTTTTATATCTTCTTTGTAGGAATGTCTCTTTTCAAGTCCTTTGTCCATTTTTTAATCAGGTTGTTTGTTTTTGTTAAGTTGAAGGAGTTCTTTATATATTCTGGATATCAGTCCCTTTTCAGATAAATGGTTTGCAAATATTTTCTCCTGTTCTGAGGGATTGCTTTTTCACTGTTGATAGTGTCTTTTGATACACAGAGGTTTTTAATTTTGATGAACTCCAGTTTTTTATGCCTGTGTAATTTTTATTCCATTCATCTGTTATGGTTTTAAAACCTCTTCAGTAGAAAGGTAGTCTATTGTATTTACCCATATTTTTGCTTTTCTCATTGTGCTTTCTTCTTTCCTGATGTTCCAAGAGTCCTTGTTTTATCAATTGAAAGAACTTCCATAGCCATTCTTGAAGGATACATCTGGTAGTGACAAATTCTTCTAGTTTTCCTTTGTCTGCTGTGTCTTTATTTCCGCTTCATTCCTGAAAGATAATTTTGTCAGATACAGAATTCATGGTTAACAGTTCTTTTCTTTCAGCACTTGAAAAATTTTTTGTTACTTTCTTCTGACCTTTGTGGTTTCAGATTAGAAAACTGCTGTCATTTGAGTTGGTGTTCCCTATAGGTAATGCATCCTTTCGATGTGGTTGCTTTCAGGATTTTTCTTTGTCTTTCGTTTCAAATATGTATGTCAAGGTGTAACTTCTGTGGGTTTACCTGTTTGTGGTTTGCTCACTTTAATCTGTAGCTTTACATCTTTCTCCAAATTTGGAAGTTTTCAGCCATTTGTTGAATACTCTTCAACTCTACTCTTTTTCTCTTCTTTTCATGGGGCTCAAAATGATATGGATCTAGATCTTTCATTATTGTCCCATCCATCTACGAGACCTTGTTGTTTTCAGTGATTTTTCTTTTTTGTTCATATTGGGTGAATTCTGTTGATCTGTCCTCAAGTTCACTGATTCTGTTCTCCATAATTCCTACTATTGAGCCCATCTAATAAGTTTTTGGTTTTCTTTCTTATTGTAGTTTTCAGCTCTGTAATTTCTTTTTGTTTTTGTTTTTTATATTTTCTATTTCTTGGGTTGAATTTTGTCTGTTTCAAGAGAATTTGTAATTGATGGATGGAGAATGTTTATGATGGCTGCTTTACAGTCTTTGTCAGATAATTCCAATGTCTGATTCATATCAGTGTTGGCATCTGTTAATTGTCTTTTTCTCATTCAAGTAGTGGTTTTTTTGGTTCTTAGCATGATGGATGATTTTTGATTGTATGTTGGACATTTTGTCTTCCATGTAATGTTTTTAAAATCAGTTTGTCCTGTAAGTATGATTTTTTTTTTTTAATTTGGCTGCACTGGGTCTTAGTTGCAGCATGCGGGATCGTTTTTCGGTTGTGGCATGTGGGCTGTTTAGTTGTGGCATGTGGGCTCTATTAGTTGCACCATGTGGGATCTAGTTCCCTGACCAGGGATTGAACCTGGGCCCCGTGCATTGGGAGCACGGAGTCTTAGCCACTGGAACTCCACCAGGGAACTCCCCCCATAAGTGTGATTAATATATATTTACTGTAGAAAATTTGGGGACTATTGAGAAATACAAAGAAAAAAATCACTTTTCTATTGCCAAAGATAGTTCCTGTTATGAATAATACATAACATTTATCTGAAAGGAAATATGTACAGGTATGCTTTGGAGGTATTATATTGCAAGTTCCATTTCAGACTACCACAATAAAGTGAACATCACAATAAAGCAAGTCACAGGAATTTTTTTGATATTCTATTGAATTAATTTTAATTTATCCATATTAAAATTATGTTTATGGTGGTGGGATGAATTGGGAGATTGGGATTGACATATATACACTAATATGTATAAAATAGATAACTAATAAGAACCTGCTATATAAAAAATAAAGTAAAATTCCAGAAAAAGGTACAGAAAATTATATATGAATTCAGAGAATACAGGCGATCATTAAAAAAAAATTATGTTTACACTGAACTATAGTGTCTGTTAAGAGTGCAATAGCATTATGTCTAAAAAATACACATACCTTAATTAAAAAATACTTTATTGCTAAAAAAAATTAACCATTATCTGAACCTTCAGTAAGTCATAGTAGTAACATCAAAGATCACAGATCACAGATCACCGTAACAAATCAGTAATAAGGAAAAATTTTGAAATATTGTGAGAATTACCAAAATGTGACACAGAGACACAAAGTGAGCAAATGCTGTTGGAAAGATGGACTTGCTCCATGCAGGATTACCACAAACCGTCAATATGTAAAAAAACAATTATTTGCAAAGGACAATAAAGTAAAGCACAATCAAATGAGATATGCCTGTGTATATCCCCATCCCCTCAAATATAATTGTAGCTAACACTTTCACAGATGAGGAAATTGAGGTAAGGAGAGTTTTAGGTAACTTTCCCAGATCACAAAACTACCAAATGATTCAACGCAAACTTTTGATTCCCGGGTTTATGTGTTTAACCACTGTGGTACAGTCTCTCTTGTTCTGTTTGTTTTTTTTTTTCTCCCCCTGTACCACTTCAGAAAAATTGTTTCAGTAGGAGAATGAACTTATTTTGGGAGGGATAATCAATAGGTTAACAGCCCTCTAAAAGGCATTTTGAATAGTGTTTATTTTAAGTAGTTCAATATATATGTCTATAGGTACTTGAATGTGTTTATATACATATATATTACACATATGTGTGTGTTTGTGTGTGTATATATATATACACACACATATGCATTTTGGAAGATTATCTTAGGTAGTAGAGAAATGAGTTTTGATACCTCTTGTTAGGCATCCACTTGGGAATATTTAAATAAATGAATACCTCCTTCCATTTGAATGGGAAGCAATAACAGGCTTTTTTTTTCTTTTTACAGGCTTTTATCTTCCTTGAAAAGAAAGTTGTGTTTTTGTTTTTGTTTTAAGTAAATCATTGTTAGCTTCCTTACTCATTTATTGAGGAACAAATTGTGTAGAAATTCTTCCACGCATTATTTCACTTAGGTGACTGTAAGGTCACCCATCACATGTATGTAGTGAGCTTGGTTGTTTATCCATATCAGCGAGTTTTAGGGTAGCTGTCTAAGAATTGATTTAGGGGAAATTCCTAATTATTGGGTTAAATAGTGACTGTATGAGGGCTTAGGAATAACTCACTACCTTTTAGTTTCTACCTAAGAAAACTAATCCAGTTATCTAAAGTGCAATTGCTACTGTATGTATTTACTTATGGGACACAGCAATGGTAGCATGATGGTAAGAGAAATTAAATATCAAGAGAAATTAAATCTTCAGCAATTCTTTGGAATCCTATTAGAATTCTCTACATTTGTCATTGCTGGCAACTAAAGATGAGTTAACGATGTGGTTTGATGTTTGCTTTTAGTCATTACATAAATTTGACTTTTCATGGAATTCAGCAAAAAGGAACACACTGACAGGGGTTGTATCCTCTAGTTAATAGAATTCATGAATATTATCCTCAGAATATTTTCATCATGAAACCATTTTGAAATAATTATAAAAGTGAATAGCATTTAAAATACCTAATCATTTTATTTGACACTGTTTTTTAGGGACCTATTCTGTGTAATTTGATAAAATGACATCACTACAGAGTCAGAAATCATACAAAGTCTTAGAGTGCTGTGGAGAAATAGTACAATACGTTTTAATAAATTAGTATTAACTTCCATGGAAATAATATTATTTGCCTAGTGCACAGGGCCTGTGAATGAGTACAGTGGATGAGAGGTTGAAATGTAATAGCTAGCAGACATATCTTGATATGTTGTAAATGCCATGGTAAGGAAGGAGTCTGAGCATTGTCCTGTAGGCATGTGGAATCCATAGAATGCAATCTTTTTCTACTTAAGTTTTGAAAACTTTTTTTTTTAAGATTTCAGTCAATTTGCCCTTTTCTCCTTTCCCACTTCAATGTAATCATTTACTGTAATGGTTCTTTTCTACTTCCTAAATTGCTTTGGAATCTAACTTTTTTAAAATCTCCTGTGGCTTCAAACCTCATTTTCTCTTTCCTTCTGTTGGGGTAGTCATTAATTTTTCCCTGTCCCTGATCTCTCTCTTTGCCAATTAATAATTCGTTTTGCAATGGTTTTCAGAATTTTCTAATTTCATCCAAGTAAAAATTAAGAAACTTATTGTACATTGTGACAAAACTTGGGTGTGTGTAAATACAAAGAAAACCAAAAATTGCATGAAAAATACCCTTTTTAATGACTACTTATGATACATTTTGCTGTCTTTTTTAAAACTCTATTCTATTCTACTTTAAAAAAAAAGACATTGGTGGAGAGTAAATTGAATTCAAGACTCCCAGCAGTTTTCAAAACTGCTTTATATTACTGCCAGCATGATTTTTAAAATACAGACTTTATTGTACACTCTCTTGAGACCTTTCTGTGAGTCTCCATTGTCTAAGTGAGTAGTGGCTTTCAAACCTAGTTTTGACCATGACTCACCAAAAGAAATATATTTTACATTTGTGACCCAGCGCACACATATAAACAAACATATATAACAGAAACAAAGCTTAATGAAACAGTACTTACTCTTACTACCTGGGATGCACTCTATTTATTGTTCTTTTCTATTTCACTTCATTAGAAAAAAGAAAACAAAACTGATTGTGACCTGCTAAATTGATTTCTTGACCCAATGTCTTGAGACCTGCAGGTTGAGATAAGAAAATTAAAGCTTTATTACGACATATAATGCCATTTTACACTGTTCTCCAGTATTTAATTTTTCATCAATACTATGCTGTTTATTCCTTAAACTTGCCATGGTATTTTCTATTACTCCATTTACTGTTCTGTCTGGGGTGCCCTCTCTCTTCCTTGATTGTGTGACAAACTTTGTTCATTCTTCTGAATTTAGCTGAGATGTTACTGAAGGTGGTGGAGAATGACAAAAATAAAAGTTTCTTCTCAAGATATGATGACAGGGATCTCATCAAACAAACTTGGAAAGAAATGTTTTCTTAGAGAAGTAAACCACAATATCTTAAATTAACGTGGTGATTTGAAGATGCTTTCTGTTTAGAAAGATCTGACAGTAACAAGTTGGTGGTATTGACATATTTAAAGAATGGGGATTATAGCAAGTGACATAGTCATATTGGACTCATAGAAAATGGAGCCTTATTCAGGGTAAGTGTGTCAGTGATCATCTATAAGTTCAAGCGAGTGGGAGCCCAAGGATGAAACTTCTTTGTTTCTGGTGCAGTTTTTTTCTTTTTAATGCTTTTTAAAAATGTTCTCATTCTATATATGAATTATATATATCCTTTGTGCAGATTTCGTGCTCAGTAAGCAACCTCCCCCCACAATTTTTTAAGTTGAAAAATCTGCAGAAAAGTTATAAGAATAGTGTACTGAGTAACTATATATCCTTTACCTTGACAGTTTGCCACATTTCGTTTATCCTTTTATCTTTATACATCCACATATTGTACATTATTTTTACTAAACTGTGAGTTACTTGCAGAGATCATGTCACTTTCCTCTTAAATACCTTATCTTATATATCCTAAGAATAAGGGCAATAGCTTACATAGTCAAATATAATGAATTAAACACTAACATAGTATTCATATATCTTCAGTTATTTCTGTAATGTCCTATATATCTGGTTTTTTTTGTTTGTTTAATTCCATTTAATTGTTATATCTCTTTAGTCTCCTTTAACCTAGAACAGTCCCGTCAACTTCTTTTTCTTCCATGATATTGACCTTTTTTTAAGAGTCTAGGACAGTTGTTTTGCAGGATATATCTCTATTTGTATTTGTCTGATTGTTTCCTCATAATTAGGTTCAGGTTAACCATTCTTGGCAGGAATACTCCATTGGTTCTTGGTACATCATGTCCAGGGTGTATGATGTCAGTTGTCTTATTGATGAGGTATATAAGTTTGAACTTGGTTTAGGTAGATTCTACCATATTTTGCTATTGAAAGGTAATTAATAAATAATAAGTACCCAGGGGTTTTAGTATTCATTGATGATTTTTACCTGAATCAGTTATTATTACTCTGTTGTAATGGTATGGTAAAATGGTGATTATTATTTTTTCCTATTTATCATTCCTTTGAAATTTATTAGTTAGCATTCTTCATTACACAACCTTGTGATTATAATTTGGCTTCCCACTTAACAGGCTTTCAGGGGTAAAGTAAGCTGGGAAAAGATGTGTGAAGGCATTTTTTTTTTTTTTAGAAGATGTTGGGGGTAGGAGTTTATTAATTAATTAATTTATTTTTGCTATGTTGGGTCTTCGTTTCTGTGCGAGGGCTTTCTCTAGTTGTGGCAAGCAGGGGCCACTCTTCATCGTGGTGCGCGGGCCTCTCACTATCGCGGCCTCTCTTGTTGCGGACCACAGGCTCCAGACGCGCAGGCTCAGTACCTGTGGCTCATGGGCCTAGTTGCTCCGCAGCATGTGGGATCCTCCCAGATCAGGGCTCGAACCCGTGTCCCCTGCATTAGCAGGCAAATTCTCAACTGCTGCACCACCAGGGAAGCCCTGAAGGCATTTTTTGTTGTTGTTAATAGAAAAATTGTTATTTTGGTTTCTGTATTAGTCACTTGTGAGCTTTGTTAGGATGGATCAACAACCTCGAATCCAGTCTGCTATCGAAACTTGACTAATTTGAATTTGAGTAGCAGATCCTGGAGAAGTCACCTTGGCTATTGCTACTCTATGAGTCTCTTGGCAGCCAGCACCTTACCCTTTTGTTTCAGTGTTTTACAGTGATCTTTTCAAAATAATAAGGGCTGGGAGGATGCATATCAGAAAAGGTGTTGGATTTAATATTAAAGGTGATGGGTAATTAATAGGAATGCTATTTGGATATTAGAAAATAGTAAATGCTTGTAGATAGGCTTAAAGGAGTATTTTTTTCCAACTCAGTTTAAGTTAATAAACTTTATTTTTTTTACAGTAATTTAAAGTTCAAGGAAAAATTGAACAAAAAGTACAGAGTTATTATATATCCCCTGTCCCCACACATGTACAACTTCCCCCACTATCAGCATCCCATACCACACTGGTACATTTTTTACACTCGATGAACCTACATTGACACATCCTTATCACTCAAAGTTCATGGTTTACATTAGGATTCACTGTTGGTGTTGTACATTTTATGGTTTTTGACAAATGTAAATGACATGTGTCCACCACTGTAGTAACCCAGGGAATAGTTTCATTGCTTGTTCTGTCTGTTCATCCCTCCCCAACCCCCCTCAATCCTTGGCAATCTTTTTGTACTATCTCCGTAGTTTTGCCTTTTCCAGAAGGTCATATAGTTGGAATCCTATAGTATGTAGCCTTTTCATCTTGATTTCTTATACTTAGTAATATGTATTTAAGGTTTCTATATGTCTTTTCATTGCTTGGTAGCTCATCTCTTTTTAGTGCTGAATATTTTTGCATTGTCTGGGTGTACTTCATTTTATTTATCCCTTCACCTACTGAAGGACATCTGGGTTGCTTCCATGTTTTGGCAGTTACCAATGCAGCTGCTGTAAACATCCGTGGGCAGGTTTTTGTATGGACATAAGTTTTCAATTCATTTGAGTAAATACCAAAGAGCGTAATTGCTGGGTTATGTGGTAAAGGTATGTTTAGTTTTTGGAAACCCTGAACCTGCCCTCCAAAGTGGCTGTACCATTTTGCATTCCCACTATCAGTGAATGAAGTTCCTGTTGCTCCCCATTCAGGCCAGCATTTGTGTTGTCAACGTTCCAGATTTTGGCCATTCTAATAGTTGTCAGTCCTTTGGTAAATGTCTTTTGCAAATATTTTCTCTTAGTCTGTGGCTTGCCTTTTCATTCTGTTGACATTGTCTTTCACAGGTCAGATATTTTGAATTTTAATGAAGTTTAGCTTACCTATTATTTTAATGCCTTTGGTGTTGTATCTTGAAAGTCATCACAATACCCACGGTCATTTAGATTTTCATCTATGTTATCTTCCAGAAGTTTTATAGTATTGTGCTTTACATTTAGGTCTGTGATCCATTTTGAGTTGATTTTTGTGAAGGATGTAAAATCAGCCTAGATTCCTTTATCTTATTTTATTTTTTTTGGCATTTGAATGTTCAGTTGTTCCAGCACCGTTTGTTGAAAAGACTATCTTTCCTCCATTATATTGCCTTTGTTCCTTTGTCCAAGATCAGTTTGGCTATATTTATGTGAGTCTGGTACTGGGTTTTCTGTTTGTTTTCCATTAATCTGTTTGTTTATTCTTTCACCAATACCACTCTGTTTTGATTACTGTGGCTTTGTAGTAAATCTTGAAGTCAAATAATGTCAGTCCTCTGACTTTGTTCTTCTCTTTCAATATTGAGTTGGCTATTCAGGGTCTTTTGTCTCTCCATATAAACTTTATTTTATTTTATTTTTGCGGTATGCGGGCCTCTCACTTTTGTGGCCTCTCCCATTGCAGAGCACAGGTTCCGGATGCGCAGGCTTAGCGGCCATGGCTCACGGGCCCAGCCGCTCCGCGGCATGTGGATCTTCCCGGACCGGGGCATGAACCTGTGTCCCCTGCATCAGCAGGCAGACTCTCAACCACTGCGCCACCAGGGAAGCCCCTTGCTGGGGTTTTGATTGAGATTTCCTAGAATGTATACATCAAGTTAGGAAGAAATGACATCTTGACAATAGTGAGTCTACTTATCTATGGACATGGAATATCTCTCCATTTATTTAGTTCTTCCATTATTTTGTTCATCAGAGTTTTGTAGTTTTCCTCATATAGATCTTACACATGTTCTGTTAGATTTATACCTGAGTATTTAATTTTTTGCTAATATAAATGGTAATGTGTTTTAAATTTAAAATTCCATTTGTTCATAGCTTGTATATAGGAAAGCTATATTAACCTTGTATCCTGAAATCTTGCTAAAATCTCTTATTAGTTCTAGCAGGTTTTTTGTTGATTGATTTGAATTTTCTTCATAGATAATCATGCCATATGTGAACAATGAGACAGTTTTATTTCTTTCTTCCCAATTGTATGCCTCTTATTTCCTTTTCTTGTCTAATGCATTAAGACTTCCAGTACAATATTGACAAAGAGTGGTGTGAAAAGACATCCTTGGCTTGTTCCAAACTTAGTGAAAAACTTCAGTTTTCTCACCATTAAGTGTGATGTCACCTGTAGGTTTTTTGTAAAGTTCTTTAAAGTTGTGAGATCTTTATTACGTAAAGGAAGTTCCTTTGTGTTTCTAGATATTTGAGCAATTTTCTCTTATCATTAGTGAGTGTTGGACTTTGTCAAATGTTTTTCCTGCATCTATATGCTCATATGATTTTTTCTTTAGTGTGTTGATGTAATGGATTACGTTGATTAATTTCCAAATGTTGAACCAGCCTTGCATACTTGGGATAAATCTCACTTCGCCATGGTGTATAATTATTTTGATGTATTGTTGGATTTGATTTACTAATGTTTTGTTAAGGAGTTTTACATCTGTGTTCATGACATATTGGTCTGTAGTTTTTTCTTGAAATGTCTTTATCTGTTTTTGGTCTTAGGATAATGCTGGCCTCATAGAAACAGGAAGTATTCCCTCTACTGTCTTCTGGAAGAGATTGTAGAGAATTGGTAAATTTCTTTCTTAAATGTTTGATGTTTGGTAGAATTAATCAGTGAACCCATCTAGGTCTCGTGCTTTCTGGTTTTGAAGGTTAGTAATTATTGACTCAGTTTCTTTAGTTGATATAGGCCTGTTCATATCATCTATTTCTTCTTGTGTGAATTTTGGCAAATTGTGTTTTTCATGGAATTGATCCATTTGATCTAGGTTATCAAATTGTGGGTGTAGAGTTTTTCATAGTGTTCCTTTATTATCCTTTTAATGTCCAGGGAATCAGTCATGATGTCCTATCTTTAATTTCTGATATTAATAATCTGTGTCTTTCCTTTTTTCTTAGCCTGGTTAGAGGTTTTTCAGCTTTATTGATCTTGTCAAAGAACCAGCTGTGGATTCATTGATTTTTCTCTATTGATTTCCTATTTTCAATTTCAATTTCAAAAAAACTGAGTTTTGCTCTAATTTATATTATTTATTTTCTTCTTACTTTGGGTTTAATTTGCTCTTCTTTTTCTAGTTTCCTAACATGGAAGTTTAGATCATTAATTTTATATCTTTTCTAATTTATGCATTTAGTGCTATAAATTTCCTTCTAAGAACTGTTTATGCTACATCCTGCAAATTTAATAAGTTGTATTTTCATTTAGTTAAAAGTATTTTTAAATTTCTTGAGATTTCTTCTTTGATGCATGTGTTATTTAGAAGTGTGTTGTTCAGTCTGCAAGCATTTTGGAATTCTTGAGCTATCTTTCTGTTACTAATTCCTTTTTTAATCCCATTGTTGTATGATCTCTATTTTAAACTTAAGATGTTTTTATGGCCCATAATATGGTCTGTCTTGGTGAATGTTCCATGTGGGCTTTGGGAAGAACATGTTAACTGCTGTTGGATGAAGTAGTCTATAGATGTCAGTTATATCCAGTTGATTGATGGTGTTGTTAAGTGTAACTGTGTCCTGATTTTCTGCTTGGTGGGTCTGTCCATTTCTGATAGAGGATTGCTGAAGTCTCCAACTGTAACTGAATTCATGTGTTTCACCTTGCTGTACCATCAGATTTTTCCTCACAAATTTTGCTGTTCTGTTGTTAGGCATGTACACACTAAGGATTGCTATGTCTTCTTGGAATATTGATCTCTGTATCATTATTTAATGCCCCTCTCTATTCTATCCTTAATAAATTTCCTTGCTGTGAAACCTGCTCTGTCTGAAAGTAATATAGCTACTCCAGATTTTTTTTTTTTATTAGTGTTAGCAAGGTATATCTTTCTGGATCTCTTTACTTTTTTTAACACATATTTACCTAGTTACTTTTTTTGGGGGGTGGGTAATGAGAAAGTTTAAGCTCTCCATCTCTTTAACTTTTAGTCTTTATGTGTCTTTATATTTAAAGTTGGTTTCTTGTAGGAAGCATACAGTTGAGTCTTGCTCTTTGATCCACTCTGACAATCTCTGTCTTCTAATTGGTACGTTAGACAATTGACTTTTAAAGTATTGAATAATTATTGCTATGATTAGATTAGTATCGACCATATTTGTTACTGTTTTCTATTTGTTGCCCTTGTTTTTGTTCTATTTATGTCTAACACATTTTTTTCCTGCCTTTTGTGGTTTTAACTGAGCATTTAAAGGATTCCATTTTCTCTCCTTTCTTAGCATGTCTGTCATAATTCTCATTTTACTTTTTTTAGTTTTTGCCCTAGAGGTTGCACTATACATTTAAAACTAATCCAGGTCCACTTTCAAATAATATTATACTACTTTACCTGCTTCACAGGTAGTGCAAGTACCATAACAAAGTATTACTAATTCCTCCCTCCTGTCCCTTGTATCATTCATTTTATTTATATATAAGCTTATATATATGATATGTACATAAGCATACATAGTCAAATATATTGTTGCTATTATTTGGGACAGACTTTTATTTGTTAGATTAGTTAAGAATAAGAAAAATACAACTTTCAGTCGTACCTTCACTCATATGCTTCCTTTCTTTATGTAGATCTGAGCTTTTGACCTATATCATTTTTCTTTTCTTTGAAGAATTTTTAACATTTCTTGCAAAGCAGATCCATTGTGAACAAAGTCCCTCAATTTTTGTCTGAGAAAGTATTTCTCTTGCACATTTTGCAGGGTACAGATTTCTAGGTTGGTTGTTTCTCTCAGCACTTCAAATATTTCACTCCGTGTTCCTCTTGCTTGCATGGTTTCTGAGGACAAGTTAGATTTAATTTTAATCTTTTCTCCTCTCTAGGTGTAAGGTGTTTTTTTTTCCCCCTCTTGTGCTTCTTTCAAGATTTTTTCTTTGTCTTTGATTTTCTGAAGTTTGAATATGCTATGCCCAGGTGTAGTCCTTTTGGCATTTATCTTGCTTGGTGTTTTGAGTTGCCTGGATCTAGGGTTTAATATCTGACATTAAGGGAAATTCTCAGTCATTATTGCTTGGATATTGCTTCTCCTCCTTTCTCTTTGGTTTCTCCTTATGGTGTTCCCATTACATGTATATTATATCTTTTGTATTTGTCTCACAACTAAATCTAAAAATCTGAACTCTCAAAAGTCTTTTTTTAACTGAAAATGTAAATTTATAAATATATTTAGGAATTAGAATGTTGTAGGTGGCAACATGCAGTTCATTGTTTTGTGGTTTTATTTTACTTTGTACTTGTGTTTGCTTAAACAAAATGATGGCTTATAAACACATAGAATGCACTTTATTGCCCATGATATATATATATATATATATATATATCTCCTTCAGAAAAATTAAAAAGAAAATTAAAAAAAAACTAAATTCACAACTAAGTTCTTTGGATATTAAAAAAAATTTTTTTCCCCCAGTTTTTTTTCTTGTTGCTTTTCAGTTTCGGAAGTTTCTATTGTCATATCTTCAAGTTCAGAGATTTTTTTCCTCAGTTGTTTCCAGTCTACTAATGAACCTATCAAAGATCAAAGGCAGTCTTCATTTCTGTTACAGTGTTTTTGATCTCTAACATTTCTTTTTGATTCTTTTGTAAAATTTGCGTTTTTCTGCTTACATTATTCTTTTGTTTTTGCATGTTGTTTACTTTTTCCGTTAAAACTCTTACCATATTAATCATGGTTTTTTAAAAAAGATTTCTGGTCTGATAATTCCAGCATTTCTGCCATATCTGACTCTGTTCGGGGGCTTGCTCTATCTCTTCAAATTGTTTATTTTTTGCCTTTTAATTTGCCTTGTAATTTTTTGTTGAAAGGTGGACATGATGTACTGGGAAAAAGTAACTGTGGTACATAAACCTTTAATTAGGTAGTGCTAAGGTCTGGGAGGCAGAGGGAGGAAGTGTTCTATAGTGCTATGGTTAAGTCTTAGTCTTTTGGTGATCTCATGCCCCTGGATTGTGAACTTCAGTGCCTCTCAGTTGTTTTATTAAAACAGGATGGCTCTAGAGGATTGGACTTGGGTATTTCCCTTCCTTCAGGTGGGTTGGGACTCCTGATAAAACCCTAGCAAGTTAGCCTCTGGTAAATTAATTTCTCCTGGGGACAGGCCTTGTTAAGAAAAACAGAATGCTCTGGTATATTTCAAAATGGTTTCTTTCCTTCTGCCTCCCAAAAGCATGAGGTGGTTTTTCTCAGATATTCACTGTGAGGACCTAGTAGAGCTTCTGAAAATGTTGGGGTGCCCCCTTAATGCCTGGGTCACCCTGGAGTTAAAACTCCATAAGTTGTCCACACTGAACCTTCAGTAATTTGTCAGATACAGTTCAGGTTTCCCTACTCTGTTGCTTGTTCCCTGGGGAGATTTCTGCTCAGGTAAAGTATGATTCGCTTCATCTGGCTGGCTGTCTCTCAATTTGCGGGGCAGCAGTTTGCCTTATGGCCTCACTTCTCTGATGGATCTAGGAAGAATTGTTGATTTCTCAGTTTGTGCAGGTTTTTACTTGTTAGGACAGAGTAGCAACTTCTTAGTTCCTAATATGCCTGATTGGAAACTGGAAGTGGCTTAAAGAGGTTTTAACTTAAAAGATTTTAGCAATTAAAAAAACATTTTTTTTCTTTTTCAAAAAATTAATTTATTTTTTGGCTGCATTGGGTCTTCGTTGCTGCGCACGGGCTTTCTCTAGTTGCGGTGAGCAGGGGCTACTCTTTGTTGCGTTGCGCAGGCTTCTCATTGCAGTGGCTTCTCTTGTTGCAGAGCATGGGCTCTAGAGAGTGTGGGCTTCAGTGGTTGAGGCGTGTGGTCTCCGTAGTTGTGGCTTGTCGGCTCTAGAGCGCAGGCTCGGTAGTTGTGGCACACGGGCTTAGTTGCTCCGCGACATGTGTGATCTTCCCGGACCAGGTCTTGAACCCGTGTCTCCTACGTTGGCAGGCAGATTCCTAACGTCTGTGCCACCAGGGAAGTTCTTAAGTTAAAAGTTTTAAAGAGGTTAAATAGTTTGGTTTATGGGAATTTGCAGGATAAATCCTTCAAGAGAATGGTAGCTAGAGGAGATAGCAAAGTAAGGGGAGCAACTTTTTCAAAGTAGAAGCAGAATGAGAATATTTTTATTCCTAACAGTAAATATTTAGGTGTCTTTTGAAGCAATCACTTGGGTTGAATTTCTTGTTTTTACTCAAATACATTCAAAAGCAAGTTGTGCTTTATTTTTCAATCTATGTTAATACATTTAATCAAAATCTAGAGAATTAAGACAGAGACTTTATCATTAGAAGAAAGTAGTTTGAAAAAAGAGGTAATTACTAGCCAGCCAACGAGAGTCCACTGTTTGTGTCTTGTAGCGTTTTATAAATTGCACACTGCATTGTTCAATTATAGGAATTGGTATTCTGTGACTTTTTTTTGACAGTTAAATAATTTGGGTCTGTGTTTTTGGAATTCAGAATGCACACAGTACAAGATTCCTGAATCTTTAATATACTAAGCAAAGCTTTTTGTTAACTCTGCTTTTCCTAAACTTAAGTACACGCTTGATGAACATTCTTTGTAGAGCATGCTTTGAGAAACATAGTAATAGCAAGTAGCTAGGTTTCTGCCCTCTTGGTGCTTATAGGGGAAGTGTAGTATAGAGGAAGAACCCATAGTTTAGTCTTTGGAAAAGTTGAGTTTCTGTTTTTAATGCTTTTAGTGAATCACTGTATTGGAAAGTTTATTTAATTTCCTCATGCTTTACTTTTCCTTTTGTGAAATATGGTAACTTTTCTCTTTTCTAATTCACAGTGATGTTGATGTTTTATAATTATCAAAAAAGCTTTAGTAAAACATATATAAGTTTTGTATATGGTTCTTATAGAAGGTGAACATTTGACGCCTACCTTCTGGCGGCAGGTGACATTGATGTGAATTGTCATAGAAACCAGAAACCTGTATAAATATTGAAATAGTAAATGAATCAAGTACATAAGTGAATGGCTTGTTAATGTTAAGTCGAAGCAGGAGTGCTAAGAACTTATGTTTTCATGTAATTTTTTTCTTTGTACATACTATAACATGTGACCACAATAAGATGACAACAAAGCAAGAGTAAATATACATTTTAGTGTTACTCATTAAGATTTACAGGGATAAGAGGAAGTTTCCTTAGCAAGGAAGTTTATCCTAATTATTAATGACACAAATATGATAGAAACAGGATAGAACATTTTGGGGTAAAATCATGCAGTTGTTTTTGAGATGACTTATACACTTTTAATTGCTTTGTTCTAAGGAAGTTAAAACTGAGTTTTAGAATAATGCCTACAGTAATTTGGGGTGGAAGAGCTTTCTATATGGAGAGAGACTGAAGTATTCACAATTTTTTTTATTATTGAAAAAGCTTAAAAGTGATGGATATGAGTAATGTTTACATAATTACTTAATGAATAAGGTGAAAAATGGTGACAAAATCCCTAGAAGTATAAAAATACGCATGCCAAAGAGGCAAAAGCATGTATTCCCATCATATCTCTGACCTCAGTGGTCATAAGTCATGGGAAGACAACAGGTGAGATGGGGCTAGAGCCTGGCTCTGTGTCATCCATTGGCTCTGCTAGTACTGACCATAGACTCTCAGGCTGTTGAGCAGAAGATAATGTAAATTTGCAAAAGTTACCACAGTCTTGACCTGTGCAAACATTTGGTGGTATTGGGGGTTAAGGGAGTTTGAGTCCAAGATATAATAGATGAGGGGGAGGGCAACGGTATGCTGGACAGTTGTACAGTAGTATACTGGTATGAGGTATGTAATATAGATATAATTTTGACTACATAATGTTGTTTGCATGTATGTAAAAATATATTTAAGCATGTTCCCCTTTAATATCAAAATTAAAGTTTTAGTGTAAAGAGTTTGTCTGTATTTCAAGTTACTTCTTTTTTAAATTTTTATTTATTTTTTTGAATTCTATTTTATTTTTTATACAGGAGGTTCTTATTATCTATTTTATACATATTAGTGTATATATGTCAATCCCAATCAAGTTACTTCTTTTTAAGTATGCTTTTTTTTGACATATAATGTACATAAAGTATAGCATCGTAAGTTTACATCTCAATGAATTTTAACAATGTTACTAATAGGTGTTGTATGTACATAATATTATGTATTAATACATATTAATGCATTATTATTTGCTGATAATACCTATGTAATCCAGCTTTAAATCAAGGAACAGTATTAGCAGCATCCTAGAAGTCCTTTTGTGTCCCAGTCTAATACCCATACCACTTATCCCAAAGATAAACACAATACTAACTTCTTATACCAGAGATTATTTTGGGGTTTTTGAATTTTCTATAAATTGAGTTTTATATAAATTGAGTGATATAATATGAATTCTTTTGTGTTACTTCATAAACTTTATGAGGTTTATCCATGTTGTTGCATGTAGCAATATTTCACTCTTTCATTGCTTGTATTGTTACACTGTGACTAACACATTTATTATCTTTTCTGCTATAGATAGACGTGACATTTAGGTTGTATCCAGTTTTGTCTATTACAAATTGTTGTACTACTATGAATTTTTATTGTATTTTTTGATCAACATATATATGCAGTTAGGATTAGAATTGCTGGTCATAGGATGTTCATATGATAAGGTCGGTAGATACTGTTATTTTTGCAGAGGACTTATACCAGTTTACATTCTCAGTAGCAATATATGAGAATTCCAGTTACTCCACATTCTTGCTAATGGTTGGTATTGTTTATTCTTTTTATTTTAGCTGTTTTGGTGGGTGTGTAATGAAATAGCCCTTGGGGTTTTAATTAGTATTTTCCAGATGTAATGATGAATGATGTTGTGTATCTTTTCATATTTATTGACTTATTTGGATCACTTCCTCCATAAATTGGCCGTTCAAGTCCTTTGCCATTTTTTCTGTTGGCTCTTCTTCTTTCTCCTTCCTGATTTCTAGTTGGTCTTTTTCCTGGCTCTGAGTCCTTCATTAGATATACATCTTATAGATATCAATTTTGTACCTTGCTTCATCCTCCTTTCTCCACCTCCTCCCCCTCCTCTTCCTTTCTTCCCCCTCCCCCATCATTCCCCCTCCTCCTTTTTAAAATATTGGTATCCAGTTGACCCAGCAATATTATCTGAATGACCATATTTTTCAGGTTTATTATTGTCATAAATTAATGGCAGGCTATGTGTGAGCCTGTTACAACTCAATTTTATTCCTTTGGTTTACTTGTTTGTTTTTTCAATAAGTCTTGATAAATGATAGTGTAACTATCATTTGTATCAATTGTTCTTCTGTAGGACCTTTGATTTTCTCCCTTTTCATTACTGAAAATGAGAATTTATGACTTTTTTCTTTTGATTAGTTTTTCTAGAATTAACAATTTTGTTAATCTTTCCTGAAACCAACTTCTGATTTGCTGTCTGAAGTTTTGTTATACCTTTGCTTTTGAATTCATTAATTCTGTTCTTTTCTACTTTCTGCCTTTTTCAGATTTAACTTTTTGTTCTTCCTCTAATTTCTTGAGGTAGATACTTAAATAATTATTGTCATTCTCTTTTTTGATATAAGCATTTAGGGCTACAGATTTAACTCTTAAGTATAGCTTAGGCTGCATGTCACAACTTCTTATATGTCCTATCTTCATTATCATTTATTTAAATACTCCCTATTTTCCATTGTGATTTCTTCTTTGATTCAGTAGTTAGGACGTATATTGCTTAATTTCCAAATAGCTGTACGTAGTGTTTTTTTGTTTTTTTAAATTTTGTTTTAGTGACTTGTTAGTATCAATAAGTCCAGAGAACATACTCTGAATGATATCAGTCCTTTGAAATGAGGCTTCCTTTTTGATTTAGCATATGGCAGTTTTGATAAATGTTGCATGTTCACTTGAAAGGAATATATGTTCTTTTGTAATCAGATGTTATTTCTGTGTAGGTCTTTACATTATATTTATGAATCTTGGCCATATGTTTACTGTTCTTTTTGTTTGTTTACTTTTTGTTTTTTTGGCGGTACGCTGGCCTCTCACTGCTGTGGCCTCTCCCGTTGCGGAGCACAGGCTCCAGACGCGCAGGCTCAGCGGCCATGGCTCACGGGCCCAGCCGCTCCGCAGCATGTGGGATCTTCCTGGACCAGGGCACGAACCCGTGTACCCTGCATTGGCAGGCGGACTCTCAACCACTGCGCCACCGGGGAAGCCCTGTTTGCTTCTTTTAACAACTATTAAGAGGAGCATGTTAAAGTTTCCCAACCTACTGTGCTTTATATTTTGATGTTCCATTATTGGGTATATGCACCACCAGCTTAGCTTAAATTCCTGGTGAATTGATCCCTTAATTATTATGAAATGCCCCTTATTATCTGTAATAATACTTCTTGCCTTAAAATCTAGTTTGTCTGACATCATTTTTCATTTGATTTTGCTAGCATGGTATAACTTTTTCCATCCTTTCACTTTCAACTTTCCTGTGTTTGTTCATTTAAGATATATCTCTTACAAGTGTGTTTTATTTTTTATCCTTTCTGACAATCTTGATCTTTTAGTGGTTGCCCTAGAGATTACAACACATATCATTGACTTATTGCAATCTACGTAAAATATTTACTCTTACCACTTCCTTAACAACGCTAAGAACTTAGAACACTACATATGCTTCTCCTGCTTTTTACATTATTGTTGTGAATTTTCATTTATGCTTCAGTACTCATTAGATAGTATTGCTTTATACAGTCAGTGTTTATTTAGATTTACCCATATGTTTACCATTTTTACTTTTTACTACATTTCCATGCTTTTCCGTGGGAACCTTTTTTTTTCCTATAGAACTTCTTTCAGTATTTCTTTTGCTAAACATCAACTGTCAACAAATTTGCTTTGTTTATCTAAAAGCATGCTAGTTTTGGTTTTTGAAGGATATTGTCTTGGGCATAAAATTCTAGGTTTGCAGTTATTTTCCTTTAAAAATGTAAAGATAGTCTAGTTTCTTGCTTCCAGCAGAGTCAGTGAGGAGTTTTATTCTTTCTTTGAATATAATGTCTTTTTGTTCTGAATGCTTTTAAAATTTAGTCTTGTCTTTGGTTTTTAGCATCTTTACTGTAATGTACCTAGATGAGGCAGTCTTGTCTTTTTTTCTTTCTTCCTTCCTCCCTCCCTCTCTCTCTCTTTTTCTCTTTCTTTCTTTCTGTCTGTCTGTCTCTGTCTCTCTCATCTTTGGGTTGATATCTTTCATTGGATTTGGAAAATTCTTGGCTATTTTCTCTTCAAATTTTGCCTTTGCTCCATTCTCTTCCTCTTCCTTCTGAGATGCCACATAAATAACCACTTAAAAAGTTATGTCCCATTTATCTTTTCTTCATATAATTTTTTATTTATTTATTTTTGGCTGCTTTGGGTCTAAATTGCTGCGCACAGGCTTTCTCTAGTTGTGGTGAGAGGGGGCTACTCTTCGTTGTGGTGAGCATGGGCTTCTCATTGCGGTGGCTTCTCTTGTTGCAGAGCATGGGCTGTAGGCACGCGGGCTTTGGGAGTTGCGGCACACTGCTCAGTAGTTGTGGCTCACGGGCTCTAGAGCGCAGGCTCAGTAGTTGTGGCGCACGGGCTTAGTTGCTCCACGGCATGTGGGATCTTCCCGGACCAGGTCTCGAACCCGTGTCCCCTGCATTGGCAGGCGGATTCTTAACCACTGCACCACCAGGGAAGTCCCTGTCCCATTTGTCTTATATGCTCTTTTCTCTATATTCTGTCCTTTTCTTTTTGTGCTTCAGTAAGGATACTTTCTATGAAAGTTGTCCATTTATTAGCTTTTTAAAAATATACCTAATCTGCTGTTACCCTAATATATACTTAGTCCTTAATTTTGTAAATTCAACTACTTTTTTTTTTTTTTTTGCGGTACACGAGCCTCTCACTGTTGTGGTCTCTCCCGTTGCGGAGCACAGGCTCCGGACGCGCAGGCTCAGCAGCCATGGCTCATGGGCCTAGCCGCTCTGCGGCATGTGGGATCTTCCTGGACTGGGGCACGAACCCGTGTCCCCTGCATCGGCAGGCGGACTCTCAACCACTGCGCCACTAGGGAAGCCCCTCAACTACTTTTTAATCATTCCAATTTTGTGGCTAAATTCCAGCTTTACCTTTTCACATATTTTCTTGGATTATTAAAGTCTCTGTTTATTAATTTCAAATTAATTCACTTGTGAGTCTGAGATTGATAATTTGTGACCTTTTTCTGATCAGTCTTTTTAGAATTTCTCCAAGTTATTAGTCTTTCCAAGAACCAACTTTGAATTTTTTCTGAAGTTTTATATTGTATCTTTGTTTTATTTTGCTTATTTGTTTCATTTTATTGGGTCCTGTCTCTTGGCATGCTGTTAATTTTTTAATTAAGTGCCAGACCTGTTTGACAATTTATAGAAGATCTGAATGATAATTTGATACAGAAGATGCCTCACCTTTTCTTCTGCTAAGGAGATAGAATGCAGTCAAATTACTTTAATCACAAAATTTTCCAATACTTCATTTTGCTTTACAGTTTTTGCTGAGCTTCTTATCCCTGTAGCTTCAGAATTCAGTCTCTAGGAGGGAATTAGTTCAGACTCTGGTTCAATTTTCTGTTTCCTTTATAACGGGAATCCTGGCCCTTCAAGTCTCCAATGTTTCACTAGCTTTGTGAGACTGTCGAAAAGCTCTCCTGGATCCCTTTCCTCCTACTAGGACCCAGGCAGAAGAAGTGGTCTTTTGCATGGATTATCAGCCTCTTGCTTTGTGACTGCAATCAGCAAATACTCAGAGGGGAAAGGTAGGCAAGTGGCTACTGAATGGCACTCTGACTTTCTCTGAAATTTTGGCTCCTCAGATTCTAATTGCCTTACCAGTTCTTGGATGACTTCAAATGGACAAACCTCTTTTTTTTTTTTCTTGTATTCTATTTGCCATTTCTGATTTTCTTAGTTGGAGGATTATTCTGCAAGTAATGTGACAAGAATTAATAAATACCTCTTGTTAAAAAAAAAAAATACAGGAAAATGTCTACTCCATTTCTTCATACCTCCCTAATCTCACTGTTCTTAGTAGTAGCCATTGCTATTATATAGTATATACATAATATATATTTTTATTTACACACATATATGTATAATATTGAATACATATTGTTATGAGCATTAAGATTATTAAGTTTTCAGTAGGCAGTATATACTTGCATACAGGGTAGAAAAATGCAGTATGTATAGAAATGTATACAGAATTATTCTTTAGTTAAAAAAAAAATCCCTGTCTACCATTGGCTCTCAGTTCTCTAGTTACACTTTCTAAGCTCAACTATGTCACTTTTTTGTGTATTTATTTATTTAATAGATAAACTTTTTAGAACCTATCATATACCAGGTACTGTTCTAGATGCTTAGGATAAATGAATGAACAGATGAAGATACTTGCTTCTTTGGCGGTTATATTTTGCTGGGGGAAAGACATAAACATAGTAAATAAATCATACAAAATATTAGAGGTAATAAGTGCTATGGTAAAAAAAAAAAAAGAAAAAATTGGATAGGATAAAGGGGCTATTAATAGTGCCAGAAAGGAGGGTGCAAATTTTAGTTAGGGTAGTCAGAATAGGACTCATTGAGGAGATTTTGTACTTGTATACATTTGGATTATTCTTTTAAGTAGCTACATAGTTTTCTATTGGATGTACATAGTTTATTTACTCAGATCTCTAGTTATTAATTTTTATCTAATCTTCTGGAATTGAAAACAACTACAGTGATGTTCCTTGTGTGTGTTATATGAGCACATGTGTGCACTTAAAATTTTACTTACTTTTATTTTGACATACTAAGTTTTTGTGCTGTCAAATCTCAATCTTTGTAGCTTTTTTTTTTTTTGGCTTTTAAGCATGGATTATCATATTAAGATTTATATGTAAACCTATAGTTTTTATAGTTTGATTTAAAAAATAATTATTTAATTTCTCCTGCACTTATTTTGTGTATTTTGTTTGGAAATCTTTGCCTGATGACTTTCCAAACAGCTAATTGGTTGTGGCAGGACTATTAATGAATACTTTTTGTAATATGCCTCCCACTGCATATTCAGTTTTTATGTGCCACAGGGTCATTTTCTGGAATTGATGTGTGTGAGGTGGTTGACAGATGTGCTGCTGGCTGGGTGATCTGGAGAGAAGGCTTTAGGGGGGGAAGAGGATGGAGGCATATGTAATGTTTTGACTAGAGGAAAGGCTCAGATTGTTCACTATGGCAAGTCATGTCAAGGAACTTACTGACTTTGAAGGTCAATTAGATGATAATTGGCTGGCTTGAAGTTCATTTCTTTGAGCATAATTTAGAGTGATCTGTAAGACATTCCAAAATAATTGCTGAAATTATGTTAAAGGTAAGGAATCAAACCATCAAGTGGAAACTAAGGAATTTTTAAAGAATTCCATAAGCCTGTAATTCAACTGAAGAAAAATTACTAATCTAAAGAGAATGGAATTATTCATCAAAATATTAGTAGAGAAAGACGTCAAAGCTAGGAAGTTAAAAAAAACTGAAACGTCAATAAAATAAAATAATGTTTGAATTAATAAAATATTTGGAAATAGGGTGCTTCATAACAGAGTTGATCTTATATAAAAACAATGACAACGAAAAATTCATAACTAATGGAGGCTGGGTGAGCTTGGCATAAAGAAATAGAAAGGGAAGAATTAAAATTTTGGTTATAATATTGGCAATGGCTTTGTCTTCCATATTAAAGGTGACAGGCTTAGCTGAGATGCTTCAAGAAGTTGGAATAGCTTCCCTAGGACTCTTGTAGTCTGCTTGGACTAGGATATTGGCTTCGAACCCTGGGGTTCCTTGAGACCCTTTCGGAGGTCTGTAAAGGTTTTCATAATACTAAGTCATTATTTACCATTTCCATTTTGTTGACGTCTGCACTGATGGTGCAAAGCAATAGGAGGTAAAAACTTCTGGTACTTCAGTATAAATTAATGCAGTGTCACCAAACTATATACTACTAGGCATTTTATTTATCACTGCCATACACTTGTAAAGAAAAAGAAAAAAGGCAGTTTCAACTAAGAATGTCTTTGATGGAGCAGTGAAAATTATTAGTTTTATTAAGTTACAATTCTTGGGCATATGTCTTTTTAATATTTAGTGTGATGCAATGGAAAATTCACATAATGCTGCGTCCCTAAGTACTTTGTCTTGAAAAGAAGTTGTGTGATTACTTGAGCTGAGAGCTGAACTGGCCCCTTCTTTTATGGCACACTATTTTACTATAAAGAATGATTGACAGACAAACCTTGGTTAGTCAAACTTGAGTATTTGGCAGAAACTTTTTTGGGAAAAGAACAAAGTGAGCCTCTTACTCTAAGGGAAATAACTGACAGTATTTGGTGCTTTCAAGCAAAATTTGAGCATTCAAGTAAAAATTAGAATTTTGGAAACCTTGTTATCTGCAACTGTAAGTTTGAGAGCTTCCTAAATACTTAATGTCTTTTCTGATGATATTTTTCTTTCTGGGCAAAGATTTCTTATGGCATTATTAAACTATTTAACATTTTTTCAAAATATAAGAACTAGTTGGATGAAATATTACATCCTATAAGCTTCATATACCTTATGAAGGTATACGAAGCTTCAATGAGCTGCGCTCATTTACAGACTGTATATAGTTTATCAGGTATTTTTGCAGCTTATTTTTTCCAAAGAGAAAAATCATTTGTGAGGAATCCTTTTCTTGTTCCAAGATAAAATTGCATGCTTATATTTAAATTCCTAATATATTTAAAAGAATAAATCTAATATTAAAAGGTATAATTAAAAAAATAATTCAGACTCTTGATCTGAGAAAAATTGTCAATTGATAAGCATCTCAAAAAAATTCAGGTCAGTATTTAAATATACCATTTATTTGAAATGCTACCAATCCATAAACTACAATATAGATATTTTTCACATGTGCAACTAAAATAGCTAGAATTAACAACGGACATGACATTGCACTAAAACAAAACAAAACAAAAATTAGAACTTTTATGCTGAACTCTAGAACAAATCTGTGGTCAGCTAGAAAGGATGTATAATGTACACATGTGATGCTTTTTATTTCTTGAAGAACACCCCACCAAACCCAGGGTCAGATCACTTTTTTGAAGACAGTGCCACTTTTTCTTCAAGGTTACACTTACTACCTGAAAAGAGTTGTGACACCCATGTTATATTGATGCCTGTTGTTGGAGGTTCCTAAAACCACCCTCAGTTTCGGTGATTTTCTAGAGGGACAAACAGAACTCGGCAGAGCTGTTACACTCACAGTAGCAGTTTATTATAGCCAAAGGACACATTAAAATCAGCTAAGAAAGAAAGTGCATAGGGCAGAGTCCAGGAGAGAATAGATGCAAGCTTCTAGTTGTCCTTTCCCAGTGAAGTCACACAGACAGTGCTTAATTCTCTCAGTAACAATGTGGGACAACACATGTGAGGTATTGCCAATCAGGAAAGCTCACCTGAGCCTTGAGGTTTAAAATTTTTATTAAGGTGTAGTCATGTGGGCCTGGCACCCCCTTGTGGCAGACCTTAGTTACTGCATCAGTTTGACTTCAGAGGTGGACCAAATCCCCCACCATAACATCATATTAGCATAAATGATCTGGCATGGCCCAAGGTTCTCAGTAAACAAAGACACTCTTACTGGGCAGGATATTTCAAGGGCTTCGAGGTTATCTCCTAGGAGCTGGGCAAGGGGGAGATAGGCAGTTTAGACAACCCAAGCCTACCTTATTGTGTAGTGGTGATATAAAGAATGTGATATTTTGATATTATAAAATAAAACATGTTAACACCTGGGAGATCTTCATAACTCAGTGACCCAACATTACCAAGTGGCTATTGCATAATGCTACAAAATACGCATGAATAAATGGTACACCAGTGGATTTTAATAGCAGAATGGAACATTTATAGGTGTGGTTAGATTGTACATTTTATTTAACTTTTAAGTAGCTTCATTGAGTAGCAGTTTTCGTAACCTATGAACCAAAACAATATACAGCAGCTGATTGAATTCAGAAACAGATATGAGAATCCAGCTGTCTTCTATTAAGTGAGCTATGAGAGTATATAAAATTTAAAATAAGGCTACTCTTTTCACTAAATGTTTTTTGGAAATTATAGTTATATAAGGAATATGTTTTCTATATTGACAATATTAACTCCACTATGTTAATTTAAAATTAATAGTAAACATTTAGAATGTACTCAGTTTTAATTTCTATTAATATTGATAGAAACTACCTACATAAACACATTTCTTGGGGGTCCAGTAATTTTTTTAATATGTGAAAGGACCTGGAGATCAAAAAACTGGTCTAGAGGTAATAGATGGGTGAGATGAACAGCTAAACTAAGGGAAGGGTAGGCTTGTAACTGGGATCTCGGAGATAAGTGCAACAGGGGTTTGAATGTTCTCATGAATCTTTAGTTCCATCTCTTTATCTGTTTGGCCCTGTCACCTTCATTCTTTCTTATTATAGTCTGGGTCTTCCAAGTGGTGGAAAACCTAGCAAGTAAATAAACAAAAACCCTTTCTTTGACCTTGCTTCCTGTAGCTTTTGCCTTCAGAAAAAGACTGTCAGTTTCAGCGTGAAGAACTCTGCTTGGTTCAGGTGCTCATCATGGAATGATCGATTTTGACTAGGCTGCATTCTTCAAAGAAAATGAAAGCTTTCTCGGAAGTGGGGGAGGAGGAGTATCCAGAGGGTGGTGTGAGTGTGTTTTCCCCGAATGGGATGGGTGCTGAATAGGCAACAACCAAATCAATGTCTTTGAGTGTCAGCAATTTGTATAAATTGCCAATATTGTGAAAGTTCAGAGTAGGAGAGGCTGGGGGTATTGGGGTATTCAGGTGAGGGAACTAATATTTCTACTCAGTTTTTCTACTGAGAAAATAGATGTGACTACAAGGCATATACTAGATGATTTTTAGACTTGAAACATCACTTTGGGCAGAATGGTCTTTGGAAGATTCCTTTGAGGGGTTGGCATTTGGGCTCAGCCTGGAGTCACGGTGTCCCCTGGAGGGAAGAGTGATAAAAGATCTCTAGAATGCAGGTGGGAGGGCAGTGCAGCTTGAGGAAATAGTTTGAATGAGAGAATGCAAGGCATTCTCCGTGTGGATTCCAGTAAGGGATTATGACTTGAGAATTTCAGCGTAGGCAGGAATTTTTGACAAATTTGTTTTTCTTGGCCTCCCACCTGTCAACGCCTACCATGCTGAAAGCATTGTGCCAAGGGCTAGAGTAGAGAATGTGAAGATGACTTAACGTGCCCAGTGTCCTCAAGTACTTTTCAATCTAATGGAAAAAAGAGATGTGAAAATGACTAACTATATTACAGTAAGATAAAATATCAAAAAAGAATATAAGAAATAAGCTGGTAGTATGATAGAAGAAGATTAATTATGCCCAGAGGTTCAAGGAGATAGCACGTGAGGTAGGCATTGAAGAATGACATGGATTTCCATAGGCAGGCAATAAGGGCATTTCAAATGAAAAGACTAGCATGATCAAAGGGATAGAGACTTCAAAGTATGTGCTTGATGTGTTTAGGAAGTGGCAAGTAGTCCTGTGAAGACTGGAAAAGTCATAAGAATTACTGAATGTCATGTCAAAAGTTCGGATTTTATTCCATAAGCAATGGGACCATTTCAGTTTTTGAGATCTAGTTTCAAGCATAGCTGTTTGGGGAGGTATTATTACAGATGTATAAGGAAATAGAAGAGCAGTGAAGCTAGAAGACCTAATGCAGGAATTACTACAGGACATGATGAGGAAGAATGTTGACAGTGAGAAGGGAAAAGACTAGATAGAAAAAAGGGTATTGAGAATTTGGAATTGTTAAGGCTTTTTGACTAATTGGATATGAGGTAAACAGAATAGAGGAATAAGTCAGAGGTACTGATGAGAGGTTTCCACTAGGTTGAACCATATGTAATTGTTTTTTTGACCTTAAAAAACACAGCAGTATATAGTTTTACCTAATAGCTTGGGTGAGTGGATTGATGTGTGACATAATTCAAGATGAGAAGCAGGAGAGAAAGAAGAGAAGGGATGTGGGAAAGAATGATGAGGAAGTCTTTTTTTTTTTAACATCTTTATTGGAGTATAATCTTTGCACAGTTATAGGATGGGTTGAAATAAAAAGAGAAAAAGAGGGCCTGAACGACAGTAATTGGTGAGGTTGGAGATGCAGTATGCGAGTTGGCAGTAGTGTTATGGGTAGAGAGATAGGAAGGAATCAGTGTTGCTTTTGAAGTTTTGAGTCTAAACACTAGGAAAGACGCTGGTGCCATTAACAGGATAGAGGAGTAAAGAGGAAGAGGGGTGTGTGTGTGTGTGTGTGTGTGTGTGTGTGTGTGTGTGTGCGCGCGCGCGCGCGCGCGCGCGCATGTGTATGTGTTTGTAAGGATAGTTGCTGATATTTTAGATTTGGTATAGTCATCTTAAGGTGAAGCTTCTTAGCAGGTACTTGGTAACTTAGGCCTGAAGCTTAGGAGGAAAGCCAGCTTTAGGAAGAACAATTTGGGAATTATCCTCATAGAGAAATTATAATTTGAGCTGAAGAGATACTGATATTTCTATGAGTGAGAATAGAGAAATAGAAATTTCTGAGGGGAAAAAAAACCCATAGAAAATACCTTAATTTTAGGATGACTTTTGGCTAAATTGCATAATCTTTTCACCTTATTTAAAAAAATGTTACATAGGAAAAACATTTTGAGAAAGCATAGGGAGAAAACCTATGTCTAAAACAGTGCCTAAACATAGCAGGTGCTTAAAAAATATTTGTTGAATGAATAAATGCAATTTGTCTGGGATATAGGGGACATAGGAGAGAATAATGGACTTACGGTGGAGAACTTTGAGTGCTGTGTTCTAATGCCTGCCCCCGCCCCCCCACCTTGGGTTATTGCTGGGAGCAAATGAGTGGATAGATCTGAGAATATTTTGAACTTTTAAAATGTTCTTTGAGATACATTTCTCTTTGAGGTACCGAAAGAAGTTCAGCAAGTAAGGTTATAAATCTAGTCTAATTCAGAAGGTTATCCATATTATCTGATAAGAACTAGGCTTGCAAAATATATTTTGAAAGTTTAAAGTATTCTCATATTCCCATATCTGTATATGAATTTTTTTTGGCCTTTGCTTGTCTTTACTTTTTCCCTCTGCCAGTGACACCTTTCTCACCTTCTCAGTCCCTTGCTTTCTCTGAATTAGTTGCTACTTGGCTTGTAGGTTTCCGTTTAGCCATCAGTTTTTTCAGGAAGTGTATACTAAAATGCTAAGACTAGTTTTTCCATATACCCCCGCATTCTAGTACTTGCTGTATCAGATTGCAGTTCCCTGATTTGTCTGTGTTCTCCATGAGACCTATGTCATGGAGTTCTGTGGTATTAACTTGTTTTTCTACCATGTAGCCCAATGCTTGACACATAGTTTGCTGGAGATGGATGAAATAAAAGGCCATGCCAGACTAAAGTTTGCTTTTCAACTTCAGATTCAGTGTTTTAAAGGTATATCTTAAAATACAGGTTAAGAAATGTTATAGTTGCAGTACGTAGCCACTGAATCACCATACCCTCCAAAGTTTTAGATTGAACATTGTGAAATTAAACAAAGCAAAACAAAAAAATCACAGTGTTTCTCTTTAAGTAGAAAAACTACCCTTCAAGATAGTTTACAACTATGTTGCAGTAATGCATTCATTGGACCAGATGGTCACAAGTCATTTCGTTGCCCTCTTTTCATGTACTTAGTTACTGATATGACCCTGTAATTGTTGAAGTTCTAAGAGAAGGTCAACTGTAAGAATTGGTAGCTTTTTTTGAGAAATGAAATTTCACTGATATAAGGGCTAGAGGCTGTGAGGTAGGAACTGATGTTAGCCTCGGGCTAGTAAGTATTGTGCTTTTCCTTTTTTTTTCCCTTTGTTTTTTTAAATAAATATGTTTGATTAGTGTATAACATTTTTTGGAGAGGGTGTGGCTCTTTCTACTCTTCATTATCTGTTTTCTAGGGTGATGGGAGTTAAGGTTAGTGAGAATGAGACTATCTTGGTCAAGTGTACTTCAATATAAACTTATTTTAAGTCTTTACTGAATTTGTTACAATATTGCTTTTGTTTTATGTTTTGGTTTTTCGCCTGTGAGGCATGTGGGATCTTAGCTCCCCTACCAAGGATTGAACCCGCACTCCTGCATTGGAAGGCAAAGTCTTAACCACTGGACCACCAGGGAAGTCCAATATAAACTTTTGATTGCATAAGCATTGTGTTGTTGGTCCCACCTTTAGTATATTAGTCTTTCAGTAAACTGAATTTTTGCGTGGATGGACATGTAACAGTGTTGTTTCTTTAAAAAATACTCCCACAGAACTTAAACCTTCTTTGGACCCTGTAAATATGTTACCTGTGGCAAAAGGAAAAACAGTTTCTTTTCTTGAGCTAATTTGATCTGAGATATGTAACTAAATGCATAGACAAACACACAGACATACACACATACTTCTTATTTGCCTGAACACACAAATATACTCAAGATGTCAAACATACACATGAATATTTCTTAAGTAATGCAGTTGGTCTAAGGGGCACTACACCTCTTATGCTTAGTCCAGTGGTTGTTCATGTGAATTTACTAGTGACCAAATTTTAGCCTGTCTGCATAACAACGTGGGGGGGAAAAAGACAATAAAATCATTTACTATAAGGTATCTTTACTTTACCTTCACTTTAAAAAGTCAGTTTATTTTTCTTGACCACCAGCTCAGACTGTATGACTGTGGGGACTATATTAGTTAAAAAGAAATATGGAGGGCTTCCCTGGTGGCGCAGTGGTTGAGAGTCTGCCTGCCGATGCAGGGGACACGGGTTCGTGCCCTGGTCCGGGAAGATCCCACATGCCGCGGAGAGGCTGGGCCTGTGAGCCATGGCCGCTGAGCCTGCACCTCCGGAGGCTGTGCTCCGCAACGGGAGAGGCCGCAGCAGTGAGAGGCCCACGTACTGCAAAAAAAAAAAAAAAAAGAAAAAAAGAAATATGGAGGTTTCAGGAGATTTATAGTAGTTTTAGCAAATGTTTTTAGTATATGTCTTAACCAGACTGAAATAACCAATTTAATTTCAGAAAGGACAGCATGTGTGAGAAAATATGATTAACATCTTTGAGAGTTACAGAAAAACTTTAAAAGTTCATGGTATGATCAGGCACACAGAGTTCCAGGTAATTCAGGTGACAGGAGATTGTTTGGCAATTAGATTTCTGCACTTAACGTTTCTCTCTGAGAACTACTGTGCCTGTCGGTGACATAACTAGGAAGAAGAGCATAGTGGAAAGTAAAAGTGATCTGCTGGGAACTTCAATTTAGTTTCCTTTTTAGACAAAGGAAGCTTGTTGATGGTAGTGCTATTTTAATTGTTTTCTACTGTAGTAGACAGTTTCCATTTAGTATTGTCACGTTAGTTTTAAATAATTGTGTAGTTTGAGTTGTATCTGTCTATATTCACACCAGGTTGTTTTCTCATTTTATAGATTTCTATATTATTCTACCTGATTAGGAGAGACTAAAAAACACAAAGGTCCTCCCAAGGCCCCTTAAATATACTGCACCAATGTACAACATGTTTATAAAAACATTCATGTGATTCCAAATTTAAAAGTAAAATGATTCCTGCAGCTTGTCCAACTTGTCTCTTTTCTTGTTGACTTACTTAATACGTAGTTTCATCTTGGATGTTTTATTTTAGATAAACTGATTGTGTAGTGTCTAGGAAAATGAAATCAAGAGACTCCATATCTGTCTGTAAGATTTCGCAACCAAAAATTGCAAAACTAGCTGAGAAAAATGTATTTACTTCTTAAATTTCCTGCTGTTTCTTTTCCCAATCTTCCTTGAAAGACAGAGAGAACAAGAGAGAGGGATAGTTTACTTTTAAATAGAACATTAGATATTTTATTATTAATTTAGGCAAATTTAAGTCACAGTATCTCAAATGCATATTGTCTTTGCCATTCCTCCAAAGAATATATCCACATTGGGGAAAGAGTGGGGCTATTTGAGGGTTTCCTTTTAGAATTGCCAGAAGTGGAAGAATTTCTAGTTTATGAATACTTTGGAGCTTCCAATGTCAATTAATGTGTATGATCTGTTACTGTTCAAAAAAGGCGCTTTGGAAAAAGAAATTTCCTCTTAAAAATCAGTGTTTTAGCAGAAATGAAGATTGGTTTCTCCTGTTCTCTTCCCAAAATTAGATGCAGTGTAAACAGGACTGGAAGGTAGGAAGATAACAGAGGCTTAGGTGATCTAATCATCCATTATGCAACAGTATAAAATTTGATATTTTCATTGATGAAGCTGAATTAGCCCCATAGTCTGTGTATACTGTATATAATTTATATATATATAATTTTATATGTATTAGTTCATTTATAATAATATCACACAGCCTTCTATGAAGCAGGTACTGTTATTATGTGCCTTTTTTAGATGAGGAAACTCAGGCTAAGAAATTAAGAAATTTGCCCATATTTGTACAGCCAAGTGGCAGAGCTAGGATTCAAACACAAGCAGTGACTCTGGAGTCTTTACTCTTAACCATTATACTATACAGCCTATATAGTGCTTTTTCAGTTTTGTTTTTCTTTGAAGGAGTTTAGGACAAATATTTAATGTGTTCTAAGGTTGAGATGGAGATTATGTTCCCTTTTTTTACAAGTGATAGTAATGAGGTACAAAGTATAGAGACTTGACCATAATTATGGAGGTTTCTGATAAGTCCTAGTCTCACCAGTCAGCTTAATCTCTTCTGAAGACGTTTAGGAGGTATCAGTGCAGCCATCCTATCTGTGCAGATATTTAAAATATTCTTGTTAGTATGATTCACCTTGATAATTTGAAGTGAACAATAAAGATAATTCAAGAAATTCTAAGTTTTGATTAACACCATTCAGTTTTTTCCTAGAACAGCTGGAGACTTGTAACAATGGAATGTTTTGAGGATCACGCTCAACTACATATGTGCTCATAAGCCTATTATTGGATAATTTAATTTCAGTTTATAGTCATAATCAAGAATTGACATGTTTTTCCTAATGTGTTCAAAACTTAAGAGTTTTTGGCATAAAAGGAATTACTAATAATCAGGAAACAAAGTTGTTTATTAAGATTTATGTCTCTGTCTTGAACTGAATACCTGTTTTAATGCCAGAATCTTATAGAAAGTACATAGATGTAAAAACTGAAAATCACAAATATATAAAAGTCTTTAGTCAGGTATTTATTATAAATTAGTTATTGTGTAATGCCTCATGCACCTTTGTGTATCGTCTTATGGTGAGTTCACAAGATGAATGAGATTAAAAAATCTTTTAATCTTGACATTTTGACACACCAGAAATTTAACAAGTATCAAGTATACAAAAATAGGTACTTTGTTTAAAATTGTCCTTAATTTTGTCTTTGTTCAATGTGTAAATCTGCTCTGTGGGTTAGCTCCACTACTTAAGGTAATAAGGAATGTACCAGGTTCACATTCCAAGGTTGTCCCATATATTTTCACAGTTAAATAAACTTCTAGCCTAGAATTTCAAAATATTGTCCTGATCATCTACCATTAAATTTTAGCTCTTCAAGGAACTTTTAATGATCATTGGTCCAAGCTTTTCCTATTAGAATTTAAAAAAAAAAAACTACAAACAGCTCTTAAAAGCTAAATTTGCTTGTCAGTAGCCTCAAAGACAGTGGTTGAACTAAGACTAGAATTCTAGAAGAATGCAATGTTTATTGTTCTTTCCTTTCTTCCTCTAATACTAATGGTTTACAATTATGTTTTTTTCTATTGAGTTATACTGAAGCTTCATGATTGTTTTTCATCATTTATTTTATTTCTGTCTTATACACAAACTGTCAAATAAATGGGTTGGGTTTTAGAAGAAAATTAACAATAATTCTTTGGGGAAGTTCTAAGTTTTTTTTTTTTTTAAATAAACTAAGGAGTCAATGTAAGCTTTCATTACAGCAATCTTACAAAAATAGTCATAGTTCTATTATAGTCTTGACTGTCAACTTATGGCTAGATATTTAAGTATATCAATGTAATATGAATGTTTATTGTTTTCCTCTGAATGTTTCAAGTTAGACAAGTACCAAAGGAAAGTGTAAAAATATTTCATAACAATTACTTTGTAGATTTGTTACCATGACCATATGAAAATTCCAGTCTGTTTCTAAGTGTGCTTCTGTTTATATCAATCCACGTGGCTTTTATAGGCATAGATTGGTAGTATGGATAGTGCTAGAGTTGTAGCCATGGTATAGCCAGTCATTTAAGCAAATCATCTAGTAGTATGGTAGGTAGAAGATAGTTAAATTGAGAGCAGGAAAGTTAAAGGGACAAAGGTATTATTTATTGGTTTGGCCAAAAAGTTCGTTTGGGTTTTTCTGTAAGATGTTATGGGGAAACCAAACGAACTTTTTGGCCAACCCAGTATTTCCCACATGTTTGTTAAATAAATGTGAAGAGTTCAAATGCGTGGTTATGGAATGGATCATCTTAAGACAAAAGAGAATAATCAGCTTCATATTGAAATAGGAAATTAGAATAGCAGCCTTTAGACAGTGTCATTCTGTTTTTCTATTTTAGGGCACAAACATTAAAATGGAATAAAGTTTTATTTTCTCCCAGGTACCATGTGCCTTGTTATATCAAGTCTTGGTTCCTTAGTATATAGAGAGGTAGTAAATGAACCATTTGTTTCCATTTGTCCATCTTACTCTTATTTTTCTAGGTAGGCATTAGATTGTAATAAATGTTTTTATCTTGAACAGGTAGACAGTCCTGGAGGTAGAGAGATGGGCAGAAATAGAAGAGGCGAATATGTGAGGTGATTAGACCTGAGCTTATCGAACAGATTAAAAACTGAGTAAATGAATTATTTTTGAGAGACTGAGAAATTAAAAACAATTGAGTTAAAATTGGAATGACTGGTTCAGAGTAAAATGTAAATGTCTAAGTTACATGTAGGTATGTAAAATCTGTAGTAGTATGTTTTTCAACTGCCAGTAGTAATTTTATGGTTGCTATTTTTATTCTAATCTCTTAACCTTTTTTCTTAGGTGGTATCATGGAAAACTTGATAGAACTATAGCAGAAGAACGCCTCAGGCAGGCAGGGAAGTCCGGCAGTTACCTTATAAGAGAGAGTGATCGGAGGCCAGGGTCCTTTGTACTTTCATTTCTTAGCCAGACAAATGTTGTCAACCATTTTAGGTAAGTCTTTATTCCTATTATGAGGCTACATAGTGTAGCTATTTTGCTGTAGTATTCATAAATATACCTGCTTTAGTGACATTTAAATAATGGAGAAAGAAATGTGTTTTCAATTAAATGATTTAATAAGTGATTTAGAGTAGATACTATTGAATGCTTACTTTTTTTAAAAAAAACAGTATTATTGGACTTTTTTGTGCTAATCATAAGTGTAGTTATCACTTTTAAAGTATAAAGAATTACAAAGAAACTTTGAGTGGTAAAGCAGAAAGAAAGGAAATGTATACTTTCAGACCACAGAGTAACAGAAAATATAGAAACAGTATTTTAAGAGTGCAGTTTAATTCATTTTAGCTTCACTGTTCTGAAACTCTGCATTCATTTCAATTAAACAGGCATCTAGATTTTCAAGTACAGATATCAAAGTTTGTATCAATATATTTACATATATTATTGTCTTTGATTTCATTTTTATGGGAGCCATTGAAAAAAATTATCTAGTGCCTGTAAAGTTAACTGATAAAATGTTTGTATATCCTTAATTTTCAGATTTTAAAATAGACTTTAAGAGTACTGTCATATCACGTGTAAAATGTGAAATTATTATTATACTCTGTAAATATTTCAAGAGATCTGTAAACTACTTTTAGCCAAAGGAAACTAATTAAAATTGCTATTTTGTCTTAAATATGGAAAGTAAGAAGAGTTATCTGAGGATAGATTTATAAATATTTTAATGAATTATGTAATTGAGGTTTATAAGTCAGAAATGTATTTCATATCAAATGC
Organism: Delphinus delphis; assembly: GCF_949987515.2. Classification (NCBI taxonomy): domain Eukaryota; kingdom Metazoa; phylum Chordata; class Mammalia; order Artiodactyla; family Delphinidae; genus Delphinus; species Delphinus delphis. Next base: position 103,747,805 of record NC_082685.1, on the reverse strand, counting down.
ATACATATATCTTTTCAAAAGAAATAATAACCTCAAGTAATTTGCATATGGTGAAGGTATTAATAAGTGGTATTTTAATATAAGGATGCAGATAAAGGAAAAGTATGAAAATTATCGGTTTATAATTTACATGGAACTTGGTCTTAAAAATTGGTTATAAAGGTTTTTGTTTTACTGTATTTTTTTTCCTGTACAAATAGGATTATTGCTATGTGTGGGGATTACTACATTGGTGGAAGACGTTTTTCTTCTCTGTCAGACCTAATAGGTTATTACAGTCATGTTTCCTGTTTGCTTAAAGGAGAAAAATTGCTTTATCCAGTTGCACCTCCAGAGGCAAGTAAAATATCTTTCAAAACTTTATTATTTCATTTTACTAATGGGTTTAGCTCTTGTTCAGTTTCTCGTGACGTTTATTGTAATATAATTCAAGATTTAATTCTGGTTGTAGTGTCAGAGCATAACTGGCAACTTCTTTAAAAAAAGAAAGAGTAATTTTTCTGTTACTTTGTATTTAAGTTACTAGATTTTTTTTATCGTACTGTATGGTGATACCCTAACAAATATTTCTGAATGAATGAGGAGTAATTACTGATATCATAGTGCTAATGCTGAAGTTGCTGCAAGATTCTGAAATGTCTTCTGCATCATTGGAGAAAGGTTACTTTATATGTTGCGTAGTGTATTTAAGATTAAATGATAACTCATATTACCTGATTAAAAACATACTGGTTATACTGTTAAAAGAATTTCTGTACAAACAACAACAAAACAAGATGAGCATTTCCAGAGTTTGGGTATTCAGAGCTTCAGTAAAAAATAGTTTGAATGATCCTACAGAATTTATAATGTGGAGTTTTACTGGCTTTAACTTTGTGTGGACATACCCAATTTGACTTTGACATAGAAAGGTTATCTTTTGTAAATCAATTTTTTTTATGGTTTCTAGCCAGTAGAAGATAGAAGGCGTGTTCGAGCCATTCTCCCTTACACAAAAGTACCAGACACTGATGAAATAAGGTATTTTATGATATAATCTCGTTTATAGGCATTTGAAACAGGCATTTGAAAGACTGAAAATTTGTTGCTCTTGGACTAGGAAGGTTTTGGAAATTGAGGAAATAGCATCCAGCAAAGCATGCCCTTAATATTAAGTCCATTGTTCCTGTCCCCCTGTGTTGGCTTATCTGTTCAGACTGTGAATTTGGATCAGAGAGGCCACAGTGAAGATGACAGGAGAAATAACTTAGCTTTCATTAGACTATCTGTGACAAAGTAAGGAGAGTTCTTATATATAATTTGTTTTTATTATTTCTATAGAATTTGATTTATTATATAATTGGATAATTATTATCAAATTATCTGTATCTTTCTATAAGTTTAGCTTTCTGATAGAAAATTTGTTTATTATTGGTAAAATGTTAAGGCTACTTTGAATAATTACTGATTCTGAGTTTACAGCTTCTCATTGAAATCAACAGCAGTATTTAAAATGTAGTGATAACTTTTGGGAGGTACTAAAAATTTCTGGAAATATGGTATTTTAAAAAACAAAGATTCAACTACCTGAAATCTCCAAGTAGGCATTCCATTTTTATATGATTGTCCTCAAAATAACTTCTCATTTAGTTCTTATTGGCACACCTTTTTTTGTGATCTAAACTGGAAAAGCCAGTGAAAGAAAGAGAAGGGAAAGAAAAACAGCACTGAACTGCAAATTCGGGAATTTTGGGTAATTTGTAAATTCCCAGTGGGATCATCTAGGACAGCAGCTCTCAAAGTGTGATACATGTAACCCTGGGGATCCTTGAGATCCATTCAGATGATTCATAATATCAAAACTATTTTTATAATAATACTAAGACATAATTTGCCTTTTTCACTGTGACATTTACATGATGGTTCAGAAGCCATGGATAGTAAAACTGCTGGTGTCTTAGCACAAATCAAGGCAGTGGTAACAAACGTATATCGTTTTTCACTGCCCCATGCTTGCAGTTAAACAAAAAAAGCCAGTTTCGCTTACGAATGTTCCTGGTGAGACAAGAAAAAATATTTGTTTTATAAATCTCAACCTATGGCTACACATCTTTTTAATATCTTTGTGATGAAATGGGACATACTCATAAAGCACCTCTACCGTGTACCACAGTTCAAATGTCTTGAGGAAAAGAGGTGCTTTGAGAGCCGAACTAGCTGCTTTTTTTTTTTTGTGCACATCATTTTCACTAAGGAGAATGACTGACAGGCAAATTATGGTTATTCAGACTTGAATATCTGACTTTTTAATTTTTTTAAAGAACAAAGTGAATCTGTTACTTCAAGGGAAATAACTGGCAGTATTTGTTGCCAATGACAATTTGAGCTTTCAAGGAAAAATTAGTATTTTGGAGACCCTATATTTGCCATCAGGAGTTTGACAGCTTCCTAGATACTTAATGACTTTTCTGATGAAATGGTGCTGATATTGAAGAATGTGATGTTTTGATACTGTATAATGTGTTTATATCTGGATGATCTGCATAGCTCAGTGAACCAGTATTTTCTAAATGATCAATGCATGATGTTACAAAATTATGGCTGGGTAAAAGATCCATTCACAGTGCAAAATAGACCAATAGAGGTTATTAGAATGGTACAGAAAGTTCATTGATACATAGTTTTAGATTCCACATTACAACCAACCTCCAAGAAAGTACCACTAGTCAAGTTTTGGGGTTAATGTAATAGAATATCTATAATTATCTGAGAGGCTATTAAAATACTCATCCCTTTCACAACTACATATTTGTATAAAGCCAGATTTTCCTCGTATACTTTAAGCAAAAAAACCATATAGCAACAGATTGAATAAAGAAATGGATATGAGAATCCAACAGTTTTCAGTTAAGCCAGACATGAGATTTGAAAAAATGCAAGGCAATAACATTCTTATTAAACTTGTAAAGATTATAATTATTTTTCATTTTTTATGTTACCATGTTAATAGGGTATATTATTATTTTAAAAGGAATTAATAAATATTTTTAAACATTTACATTTTAAATTCTAATATGGTAATTATCAATAGATATAATCCAAGTGAATAAATGAAAGCCTGTTAGGGTATCACTTTTTAAAACTGTGAAGGGGTCCTGAGAGACCTTCCAAAAACTGAGTACTTCTGATCTAGGAAGATGAAAATTTAAACAAGAATTAGAATGACAGAAATATGTATGAAGTTATGAGTCTTTTTAAATTTATATATACCTGAGAAGTGTTTTGTTTTTTTTAAAAGTAAAAACATCTGAAGATTAATGAGATTTAATAAAGCACTTTAACCTGTTTTGAGGAAAAATGCAAAATAATGCATAATTAATCTTAGGATTATGATGTTTCTACCAGTAAGCTTTTTATTTTTCATGTTTTTGTTTTTTGCATCATAAAAAGTTTGTAGTATAGAAACAAGTCAAAGTTCAAAAAAAAAAATCTTAAGACTGCTTTTGACCAAAAATGAAACTTGTCATTTCTCATTTCTCTGACTTCTATTTTAATGTATTTATTTAGGTGGTTGGTTCCGGAAAGGAACAATTTATACTTGGCTAAGTGGTAATGTCTGCCCCCTTTCAGCTAGTGAAATACTGGTCATTGTTAAGAGTTGTAGAATCAAGGTAGAGTGCAGTATTCTGTGCTTATTCAAAAAGAGTGCATCTGAAGCATCGTGTACAAGTTTTTATCCTTGAACTAGTCCAAGTAACAGTGAAACTTCAGATATTTTAGAGAAAAACAAAGTTTTCAAAGGTATGAGAAGAGATTTACTTACTATAACTTTGGTTTGTGAATATTAAGACTTAAAGGAAAATTTATTTTAAAAATACATATATATTACAGATAGGGATATAGATACAGGGTCAATGGTAGCATCCAGTCAATCTTAAAACCTTAAGCACTCAAAGGCATTTGTTCAAGCCTAAAAGGAAAAGTTCAAGGAATTACTGATGGTTTTATATTGATGACATACATCAACAACTTTTTAATCCTGTGATTGTGTGGATGTTGAAAACATCTAGATTCCAATGAAAAGAAACTAGATTGTGTATACATCCCTCCACTCAGGTATTGGTAACAGCAAAAACATGCATGCATTCTCATTACGTATACCCCTTGGTACCACTTTCGGAGAAAGAATGCTATACTTGTTGGACCATGGATAGCTGAGTGAAGTAAATAAACCCTAACGTTTTTTATGAGAAAAATGTTACTCTCATAAGCATCTGTGTGATAAGGCTAATTATGCTTATTTAAAATAAACTTCTTCTAAAGTAACCTTATCTTGTATATGTGGAATGAGTTAATATTTAGTTTATGTTTATAATTTTATGTCTAACCTATATCTGAAAGAGTAATAACATTGAAACTTAAATTTTAAAGTTCAGTTTTCTTGTAGTTACACCCCAAAGCCTGTAATATACGTATAATTACTGTTTACATAAATTCCAGTTTGAATCTCTAACAATAATCCAGTGATACAGATAGTATAGGTACCGTTATTAAACCCATTTTATGCATGTCGAAATTAAGATTCAGATAAGTGTCTTTTACATGTAGATGATGACAGAAACAGGACAAAAATCTAGAGTATTTGACTTTAACCCCTTGCATTTTCCAGTATCATATTATCTCTGTGAGGTGGTACATAATCAATTAAATTTCCATGTTTAAAAATTTTATTTAATTTTAATAACTTCATAATTGCTATTTTCAGTTTCTTAAAAGGAGATATGTTCATTGTTCATAACGAGTTAGAAGATGGATGGATGTGGGTTACAAATCTAAGAACAGATGAACAAGGTCTTATTGTTGAAGACCTAGTAGAAGAGGTGGTAAGTTTTGTTCTTTTCTTCTCCTTCTCAGAATTCTAAATACTTTTTAAATTTTGGAACTTGTCCATAATCAGGGAAATTAGCTATGGATATATTTCTTTTATGAAAAACCTCAATTCATAAGTACAAGTAATTTTTCATTAAAACGTATTTACTGTTGGTAATGCTATTTATTTGTAAATAGCGCAACCAAGCTAGCATGTTTTAATCTGTGGTTGCCAATTTTCAGGATGTTTTCATGAGTTTCTAAGAATTAAAAATGTATTAACAGGTGTGCTTATTTGTATCCCTTTTTGTCTTCTTGGTCTTCCTTATAAATGATGTTATGTCCAACTGATCATGGAATCTCAAATGGTTGCACGTTTGCTTTCAAACTCTTTATCTCCCAAATATATGTATAATTTTCTAGTAACCTTGGAAAAATGGAGTTATATTACACATATATTATCACATGGTTCTATATTTTGAATATTTCCCTTGTTTTCAATGTCATCACAAAATACATTATCAGTAGTCTTAGACACTATATATAATCGTGTTTGTGCATTTTTAGATACAGATCAGCGTTCAAGCGGCATATGCATTTCAGATACAGTATTGAGTATCACTGAAACATATTAAACATTGTATTATAGTTTTGGAATTCACTCTTCTCTTTTGGATTTGTCCAGCAGGATGGAATGGTTGTCTGTTATTTTTTACAACCCTCAGAGTGACTGTTTTTAAATTATGCCTTGAACCTGGTAATATGCTGAAACATGTGCTCTGATTATTGTTCCAGGAGGACGGCAGTGGAGAATATTTTTCTTTGCTATTAATTCTCTTGTCTGCCTATTCTGGCAGCCAGATCTTGATATGTAGCAGTAAAACATACTGAGGAAAAGTGGGAGGAGTTGAGGAAATGGTATGATACGTTCCATACTCATAGTCACATAGTTACTTAGTGGAAGAGCTGGGATTAGAACTAATTCCTAGATTAGAATTCTGTACTCTACAGCAAGAGTGATATTTATTCTGTATGGACAGGAAGTGTTCAAACTGAAGAATCTTAACATCTACATTAGTTTTACTACAAAGTTTCTTAGTAGTATGTTGGATTTTCTTTCTGCTGTAACCCCCCTACTCCCATTATTCTGATTATTTAAAGGAATTGAGGTGTAGTTGAGCTTTTCTCTCAAGCTCTTGGAACTCTGGGTCAAATTTAACAAGATAAATTTTAATAAGGATAAGTGAAAGTTATCCATTGAATATAGTGGAAAAAAGAAAACAAAAGCCCAGTTTAAGATAAGGAGACATGACCTAACATACAAGGAAAGAAAAAAAAAGGAGAACAAGTTAACAACTCAGTGTGAGTGAACAATGTGATGTGGCTGTTAAAAATGAATATGGTCATACTTTGAATTAGTAGTGGAATGGTTCCAGGTTAGAATTATAAACAGTTTTTACTTCAGTATTTAGAATAATTTTTCATAATGGTCTTCACTGAAACATAGTGAATCCTTGTAGATTGGAGAGCCATTTGGAGATTGTCTAGATTTCAGACATTTGGTTGCTGGATGGATTTAAGGAAGTTCCCACCCTGAAATTCTAATTTTCATTACTGTTCTCCAAGCATATTTGTGTACTATATTATGTCTTAATTCCAGAATGTAGGCTCTGTGAGGATTTTTGTCTCTGATTCAGTGTGTCCCTGTTGCCTAGAATAATGTCTGGCATTAGCAGGCATTCAGTAAATGTTTGTTGAATGAATGGATGTCTCTATGCCTATTCTTTTCCCTCTTCCTTGACACTCCTGCCCTGCTAAACTGCTTTGTAAAATTTGATTCATCTATCAATTCGGCTCAGATGTTGCCCCTTTTTTTACACCCTTTCTTAGGCTAAGTTGTTTCCTCGTGTGTTTCCATAGCACCTTGTTAACTTTATAACCCATTACATTTAAAATTAATTTATTCTGTAAACCTCTTATATAGAGATTAACGCCTTTTGGGCAGGGATAATGCATTTTGTTTTTATGTAATTTGCTTTTAGCATTTTGTAATATAGAAGGCATTTAGCAAGTGTTTGATTTTAATTTGGTTAGATATTTGATATTTGATTGAGGACCAAATTTAGAGAAGTAAATCCATGTGTACTTAGTTCATTTTTCTACCCTTTCCTTCGTTATTCAGTGGAAACTTGATGCCAGGTACTGTGCTGGGTACTAGGACTACAATTCAACAGATATTCAGTGAAAATTATGTGCCAAGCGTTGTGCTAGTGGTTGTGGTAGTCAGTGTTAACAAAAAATGGCTCAGGTCTTAAGATGCTTATAGCCATGATAATGGAATGAATATCACCTAGTATATCTTAAATAATGGAAATATTAAATAGAGTAGGGTAAAGTTCAAAAGATGAAAAAAGAAGGATGTCTTTTCTATTCAGAGTAAAACTTCATGTTTATGTTTTAGGGACTCAGTGTCTTACTGAGGAGGTAGTGTTTGAGATAGATCCTGCCTAGATGGTTTAGATTTTAACTAACAGGTAGGAAGTAGTGAGTGGAAAGAACATTCTAAGTAAAAAAGAGCAAGCTACAGTGGTGGGAAAATGTAGATTAGCAAAGAAGTAGTTTATGAGTGACCGTGGTATAGATACCTAAAGAGAAATGGTAGTATGAGACAGGAAACGTAGACTTGAGTCATTTGGTAAAGAATTCTGGTTGTAAACTGAGGAGTTTGTGGGCAGTAGAGAGGTACTAAAGGTCTGGTTTTTAAAATTTGTTTATTTTTGTTTGGTTTGGTTTGGTGTTTCTTAATGCAGGGCAAAGTTGCAGTTGAAACTGATGAATCCAGATTGGAGTGGTGGGGTGGGATGGGGCACAGAGATAATTATACTAGTTGGCTGTTGTTAATAGTTTAAGAAAAGAGAGGAGAAGGGCCTGGATTAGCGTAATCACAACAAAGAGAGAAGAGGACTAAGGGGGAGAGTTTTGGAAAGACCTTTCATGAATAGAAACACCTTTTCTTGTATATACATAAATAAATATGAAGGTCAGGGTGTAGATATGTTTTAAGATAAGATTTTATTAATTTTAATTAAAATATATTAATAATTACATAAAAACTGTCTTAATGTCTTTCCCTTTAGGGCCGGGAAGAAGATCCACATGAAGGCAAAATGTAAGTCTGTGTTAACTATTAAAGGGGAAAAAAATATATTGTAAACTTACTAATTGGAAAACTTTGATCTAAAAATACTTTAAAAGAAAATTGATACTTCTTGAGCTGACTTAAACATTTTTTTTTATTTGGCTTGAGTTGATTTCTAACTATTTTCTTAAGGACCTAGTGATAATGAAGGTGGCTTATACCTACATATAACTCTTATATCACCAAACTAAAGACTTTTTGATAAACAGTACATTAATAACATTATGAATGTCATAATTCCTCACATTTTTTTTGGTTTTCTTATTGATTTATTCATAGTGTTTCTTGTTTTTATTGCCATTATCTTTTATGTACTTTATGGTTCAGTTTTTGTTTTGTTTTTTTAAAGTCAGAGAGCTTTTCCCCCAAATTATGGTTCTTTACCATATTAATAAGATTCTGCAAGGACTTTATTTTCATAATTTTTTCAGGCTGATTTTAAGTATAAGGGCTAATTCAAAGACCAGGTATTACTACACCTACTACTTGCCACATTCTTATTTTATATTCCTACTGTTTGCTACATTTTTCTCTTATATTCCAGAAGTTATTAGTTGCTTTTATGGGAGATCACTCCACATGGTGTTTCAGCTTTGCTCTAATTTTATTAATGTCCTTGAAGATATTTTTTAGTGTCCTTCTCATCCCTCTTGATATTTATTTGTATATGTTTTCTTTTAAAGGGCTTAACTTCAAAAAAATTTTTTTTTCTTTTTCTTTTCTTTTTTAACATCTTTATTGGAGTATAATTGCTTTACAATGGTGTGTTAGTTTCTGCTGTATAACAAAGCGAATCAGCTATATGTATACATATATCCCCATATCCCTTCCCTCTTGCATCTCCCTCTCACCCTCCCTATCCCACCCCTCTAGATGGTCACAAAGCACCGAGCTGATCTCCCTGTGCTATGCAGCTGCTTCCCACTAGCTATCTATTTTACATTTGGTAGTGTATATATGTCAATGCTACTCTCTCACTTCGTCCCAGTTTACCCTTCCCCCTCCCCGTATCTAAAGGGCTTAACTCTTAATCCAAATTCTGTTTTACTCATATTATTTTAATAAACTGTTCATCTAATATGTTTTCAGTGGAATATTTTTTCTTTCCTTCCTGTCGGCAATTATGGATGGAATTTAAGGCTTGCCTCTCGAGTGTTTGCTTATTCTGAATTCTAACCATTAGAACATGAAAACAAACTGAATACTCCACTTTCAGTCATCTAATTTAGTTCCCACCCTTTCTTAAGTGGAACATATGAGATTTTCTGAGTTCATTTTCCTTATTGTTCTGTGCAGCTGCAAAGTAGGCTTCATCAGTGAGACTGTACTTTGTTGATAGTACTAGTTTGAAGTCTTCTCACTACCTATGTGAGGAGTTGCAAATTCTAATTAATGTTTGGAGGAGGCATACAGATAATGTAAGCAAATGAACTGGGTCAGGTGTATATATTCCCATTTTTCTCAAATTACAATAATCTTGATCTTTCTTATTTCCCCACTTTGATAGCGATCAAGGAACATGGAAATGTTTGGCTACTGTAAGAAAATAACACTGCAAGTGTGGTAGTAAATGGAAACTAACATTTACTGTTTGTATCACAGAAGACTGCAGGAAGTCAAAAACTAGACAGTGTTTGCTGGCAGTGAGGTGACCGGTCTAACTGATGTGTAAATGTGTGTGAGTCTAGTGTTATGAAAGCCTCCTGATTTTCAAGAGAAGCAAGAAATCTATATTTTTATCCCTATTTAAAATAATACCATAAATTCTTTTTAAAAAGAAAAGAAAAAAAAGAGAGGTCAAATACCAATAAACATTTAAAGCTATATCCAGTTTTCTTAAAAGGTATAAATCCCAGTTTCACTGGGAAATCTTTTTTTAAAATTTAATACATTTGTGATCATTCCGTATTCTGAACTTGATAGTTTTCAACTTATTTGGTATTTAGCATAAGCTAAATTTGCATTGTTGGTTTATTTTATGTATTTGTCAGCTCCTTCTGATTTCTTAAGGTGTTGACTGGCAGTGAAGCATCCTCAGTAACATCCCCGAGTGCCTTTTCAGACTAAATAGATGGTATAATTTTAGCTGTGTTCCTTTTCAGCTCCATATTTCCATGACACAAGTACCAAGTCCTGTTGTTTTTATCTTCTAAAATATGTCTTGAATGTGTGCCTTCTTCTCAGTCTTAAGCAACCATATTCTAGTTCAGGCCCTTTTCATCTCGTACTAGGACTTTGATGTAGCAATAACCTCTAAGTTGGTCTTGCTTGACACTTTAGTCTCCTCAAATCCTTTCTTCTAACAGCTAGAATAATCTACCTAAAACATGTGTCTGACTGTATTACTTTCTCACTTAAAATTCTTGCCTGATTCTCTTTACCTTAGCAGAGTCTGAAAAGATCTGATCCAGGTCTTGTGTCCTTTATAAGCCCTATCTCTTGTCATTTCTAGTTTTATATTCTACTCTCCGGCTTGTAGATCTTCAAATGCTCAGTACTGTTTTTCTCCTTCGCTCAAGCTACTTCCTAGGCCAGAATTCCCCTCTATTGTGTTTGGTTAGTGCCTATTCTTACTTAGAGACTTAACCTATTTATCACTCTTCCCAAGAAGTCTTCTGTTATCTTCCCCCTTATACACCCTACAGAATTGGTTGCCCTTCTCTGTTATTCTAAAAATGCCCTCAGCATGTACCTATCACTGCGCTTTGTTATATTTTCTACATTCTTTTTATAGTTATACAGTATTTATGTTCCTTTTTCTTACTAGAATGGGGACTTCCTAAGGTCACAGTCTCATTTTTCTATTATTGATACAAACCATGTGCTTGAAATATACTCATTTTACATGTGGTAATAAATGCCTGAATGAGGAAACTCAGATCCAATCCTTTCAGAAAGCAGTATTGCCAATTTCTTCTCTAAACGCTATTTTTTGTCCCCTCCCCCTTTCAGATTCCCCTTTTCTTCTTTATTCTAGCTATAGAGAAATATAGAATGGGCCTTCGAGGTCATCTAATCAACTGTCTACTAGAATATAGAAATGTTGTTTTAGCATTTGTAGTAAATGGTCATTTCAGCTGTGTTTGAACACAGGATGGCACTTTACTGCCTTTTAAGGCAGCCTGGACTGCTCCAGTTATTGTATACTTGTTTTAAATGATTCATAATTAGCTTTATGAGCCTCAGGAAATCTGAATTAGTGAGTTAAGGGTTGGAATAAAGTTAAAGAGAGAAAGTAAAAGTTTAACATTTTATTCATGTGAAAATTTAAAAATTCAGTTATATTTTATACTCTGACCAGTAATAATATGGATAATTTAAAACAGTATGAACAGCCTCTAAACCTGTAACATTGGATTTTAGGGCATTTATATATTTTAGTCTTGTAGTATTTTTACTTTCCAACTTGTTCTTTAAGCCACAATTAAAAATAATTATAGACCCTAAGAATATATGGCAAAGTGGTAGAGAGGTAATCTAGAGTTGTCAGCTTGGTATTAACATATAACATGTCTTAATCAGCAAGATAGATAATAGTCCTTCAGATGAGAGATTTTAAGTAATTACTAGTAATTAATTTTTTAAAACAGATATATCATTTTAAGGTAAATTATTTAAATACTTTAGTTATTATATGCAGTAGATTTTGACTATAATGCCTTTTATAATAATTTCTAAAGGCTTATTTTAAGTATGCAGAACATTAAATATTCTAGCAATCTGATATGATAGGCCATTAGCTCAAATAGAATTAGTAATACTAAGTCATTCTTTTCTTTCAGTTCTTGATGTTGGTATCTATTATTTCTCATCATTCAGTCTTATTTTCTGGCTTTCAGTAAAGTATGAATCAACCATGTTGATTTGAAGAGAGAACTTATAGAGAAATTCACTTTGAGAGAAGTATGAGAAAAATTAATCCACTAATTTTTTTTCCGGGCAGTTCTGGTAGGCTCTACCTCTACCACTCCCCCCTCCTAATAAAAAGAAAAAAGAATGCTAGCTATGATGTAAGCTTAACAATTTGTCATTATCAGAATTAAAATCATTGCTGTTTTTGTATTGGTAATTAATATGGAAATTGTAGTTAATAATAGATAGTCCCTAATTTTTCTATATTTTGTTGAACTTAGGCATGTTTACAAAGTGTAGTAACAAATGTAAAAGGAATGAGGTCATTTGATCAATTGCATTGCATTTATTTCATTATGTCAGCTTGAATTAAACTTGTGTTAGTTGTTTAGTTTTGATGGTATAACAGCAAAAAAGACTTTTGATTTACATATTTAATATATTCTTTTTTCAAGATGGTTCCATGGGAAAATTTCCAAACAAGAAGCTTATAATTTACTAATGACAGGTATTTATATATTCACTTTCCTTTTCTAATGTTGTTATTTAAAAAGAATAAAAAAGTGAACCAACCATTTATCATGTATTTTGCCTTTAGCATTCATTTGATATTTATGTATATTGTAATTTCTTGCCCAGCATAGATAAATTGCTGTTCTTGGTTTTGGGTGTTCTTTAGTTGAAAACATGCAGTATAAAATTCAGTGCAGTGTGTTTTCCTTCTGCACCAGGCCCCTGTATTCTTCCTTAGAAGCAGTGCCAGATGAGTGTTTTTTCCAGAAGTTTCATGTCTGTCTTTCTTCCTCACCCCTACTTACCCCGCTACACATACCCCCCCACACGCTCTCACAGGAACATACAACACACTTTTTTCATGTTAAGATGTATTTTGGGAAATCATTCCGTATCTGCATATATAAATTTTCATTATTCTTTTTAATGACCATAAGCTTTCCATTGTACAAATACCATAATTTATTATCAGTCTCTTATAGAGGAATATCATGTTGTTTTCATTTTCTTGCTGTTCAGGTGCAGCAAATGTTCTTGCATTTATCTTTGTATACTTGTAGAATTATAAAATTGGGCCTTATTTAAAATATGTTGATTTTAACATTTCCTAAAACTGTGTGGTTACAGAGATATGCAAAATAAAAATTGAATTGTACTGTGGGTTTATTATTTAAAACAAAAACTATTTCATTATCACTTATCCTAACTAAAATTTAAGACTGAATTAATTTAGTTACCAAATATCTCTTCAGGAAACCGTACTTTAGAAGGATTTGAGAGAAGTTAATAAGTAATCTGTAATTTAGAAGTCTTAGTTCTTTAAAAATGACCAGAGTTCAATGTATATGATGAATAAACCACTGATCATTTAAAGATCTTATCTGAGTTACTGTTCAAGACATAAGTCATTGCCTTTAATGTAATTAATAGTTAGCTCTTTTGAAAGATGTATGGCAGTTTTAGGAAGTATTCAATTTTATTGTGGGGATATAGGTTAAAAATTCATTAAAGAACATGGTAATTCTATATGGTAGTAACAGAGACCAAATGCTCAACCAAAATGACATGCTACCTGCTTTCAAAGTGGGACCAAAATATTTATTTTAGTGAATTTACTGAATTTTGAATATACACTTATGATTTTGAACTTGCACCACCAAATACCTGAGGCACTCAGTCTTGTTTTAGACATGTAAATTGAAAAAGAGCTAAACTTAATTTCCTTATGTTAGTTTTTATTTTCTTTCGGTCATGTGCTCTTTTAAGAGTCTGATGATTTTCTCCCAGGAAAAATAAGCACTAAAGCACATAAGCACTTGCATGCACAGTTTTGCAGTAATTCTTATTTTTTGTATTGAACATGAAATTACTTGGTAGTAAA